>NW_010097639.1:0-18991 GCF_000699245.1 Pterocles gutturalis
GCTCTAAGCAGCTGATCTCGATGACTGAGGTGGTCAAAAAGGTGCCCTTCTGTGAACTGTACTAAATTATAAAATGAGTCAAATATTGAAATGTTTAACACTGTTAACAAATTTTCAAGTGGAGCAAGCTGATGAGCTCAACAAATTATTTGCAAAAGTGTTAATTTTCTACCAGTTGTTTCTGTTGTGTTCAGAAACTTAGTCTTATGTGAGAAGTCATTTAAATTTTTGTTGTGCATGTCACACAATCCAATGTGGGCAATTTTGTAATTGCAGAATGGTTTGAGTTGGAAGGCATCTTCAAAGATCATCTAGTCCACCCCCTCTGCCATGGCACTAGACCAGGTTGTTCAAAGCTCCATCCAAGCTGACCTTGAACACCTCCAGGGATGGGGCATTCACAGCTTCTCTGGGCAGCCTGTTCCAGTGCCTCACCACACTCACAGTAAAAAATCCACCTTCTTTCAGCTTGAAACCGTTACCCCTCATCCTATTTCTACACTCCCTGATGCAGAGTGCCTACCCATCTCTCCTGTAGGCTGCCTTTAAGTACTGGAAGGCTGCTATAAGGTTTCCCTGGAGCCTTCTCTTCTCCAGGCTGAATAACCCTAACTTTTCAACTTTCCTTCATAGGAGAGGTCTTCCAGCTCTGTGAACATTTTTATGGCCCTCTTCTGGACCTGTTGTAACAGGTCAATGTCTTTCTTGTACTGGGGACCCTACAGCTGGATGCATTACTCCAGGTGGGATCTCACAAGAGTGGAGCAGAGGGGGAGAATCACTTCCCTCAACCTGCTAGCTGTGCTTTTTCTTTATGCAACCTGAGATACTGTTGGCTTTCTGGGCTGCAAGTGCACATTGCCAGCTTGTGTCCAGTTTTCTGTCCAGCACTATTCCCAAGTCCTTCTTCTCAAGGCTGCATTCTCCTCCCAGCCTTTATTTTTGCTTGGGATTGCCCTGACCCACATGCAGGGCCTTGCACTTGGCCTTGTTGAACTTTATGAGGTTTGCCTGGGCCCACTCCTCAAGCCTGTAAAGGTCCTTCTGAATGGCATCCCTTCCCTCAAGAGTATAAACTGCACCACTGGGCTTGTTGTCATCCACAAACTTACTGAGGGTGCACTCAATGCCACTGTTTGTCATTAATGAAGATATTAATTAGTGTTGGTCCCAATATGGACCCATGAGGGAGTTTCCATATGGGAAATTGAGCTGTTGACTGTAACTCTTTGGTCATGGCCATCCAGCCAATTTCTCATCCATCAAATAGTCCATCAATCAAACCCATATCTCTCCAATTTAGAGGTAAGAATGTTGTGGGGCACAGTATCAAAGGCCTTCCAGAAGCCGGGGTAGATTACATCTGTAGCTTTTCCCTTGTTCAGTGATGCATTCACTCTGTCATAGAAGGCTCCTAGATTAGTCAGGCACAGTTGGCCCTTGGTGAAGCTGTGATGGCTGTCCCTTATTAACTCTGTCTTCCGTATGCTTCAGCATAACTTCTAGGAGGATCTGTTCCATGATTCTAACAGACACTGAGGTGAGGCTGGAGAGGAGAGGGCAAGATCTAGATTACTTTGATTCTTTCCACAACAATGACTGCTGTATGTCAGAATCACTGGCAGGTTCTGCCTTGTAAATTATTTGGGAAATCGCTAAACCATTGAAATTCTTAAGGAAGTCCTGATTTTTAGGACATTTCTGAAGTAATTTGTGTTTAAAGGCAAAAGTCCCGTATTGATGGGATTTCTTTAGACAAGGAAATACAGCTTTATTCTTGTTCTCTGAAGAAGCATTTTCTCACCCATCTGCCAACCGTCAGAGTTAGAAGAGAGGTTCTTCTAATGATACAGTAACTAGCTAGCTTTAAAAGGTTAATACAATTACATTTTTAAAACTCTTATTTTAAAAAGAAACCACCCTTTTTATTTATGGTGGGCTTACTTGAATGCAAAGCAAAAAAAAAAACCTTTCAAGGGAAACAGTTAAGCTCAGGGATCTGTGGGACTAGCAATGGTGAGGAGTGTGGTTTATGCTCCAGCCCATTTCAGCTGCCAAAACAAGTGTGGGGAATTCTGCCTGTTTTGTACCAGGGAACTGAAGCTTGAGTCAAAATACTGCCAAAATATCTTTAGAGAAGCAGAACTTAGAAGGTACATAAAATCTCCTGTTTTTGCTAAGGTTCCTTCTGTGATAATGGTGTTAGTGAAGAAGAGCCTATGTATTTCTAAGACTTGGAAATACAAATAGGCCACTGCTAGCCAGAGGCAAGTAGAAAACCAGAGGCTGACTGTGGTTCATTATCTTGGTGAAAAGCACAAGAACTCATACCACTTCTGCTTTTTAGGAGGCTGGAAAAGAGGAGTGACAAATTATGTTTCATTATAGTACCTATATAAGTATTCATGGCAATAGAAAGCTAAAAGGTGGTGCCAAAAATTGTTGCCAAGGCAAATAAATGCTGTAGATTTATTTATCAGGCTCTCTAAAGAAAGTCTGCAGAAGACTGAAGATGCTGCTACCAATACCTTAATCCCAGTTTCTTTGTCTTACTAGGATACTCAGGTTATGAAATCCAGTTCCATAAAAAGAGGGGAGACATGGGTTTGGGTTTGTACTTTCAAAGTTCACAGGAACACAGAAATAATCTTTTTGTTTTCTTTGTTTTTGAAACTGCTTCTGCAGATATTTATGGAGAACCTGTTACAAGTCATCTAACTACAGATAGACAGATATCTAAGTATCTTACTTTTGAATAAGTGTGCAGAAACAGCAGAAACTCTTCAAAGTGTCTTACTGGATATGGTTTCCTTGTAAGCTTCTAGGGTGTAAAATTTCATTCTGTTTAATGATAGACTTCCAAACCACTGAATTAGCTCCATACAATAGCGTGCATGATTGATTATGTGCACTAGCTGGATTAAGAAATGACAGGCAAACATATTTTTGAAAGCAATTTCTTTCTTTCAAGTTGGGTATGTTATATTCCAGTGCTTTTTAGAAAAATATTTTGTCAAGAAGTTGTGACCAAGTTTAATAGTTTATCAAACTATTGAGAAGGTAAACAATAAAAAAGTTGGCAAAATAGCAGGTAATGATGGAGACAGGAATGTTCTAGCTCTATTAAAATAAAACCCTTCTGGATACAGTTAATTCTTCTAGGAACAAGGCATTTGAGACCATATCTACCATGTGTGTGTGTATTTTGGTGGAAAAAGAACACATTCAAATAAGAAAGTGAATATATGATATAAATTTGCTAATCCAGGAGGTGGATTTTCATTGTAGGGATACTCTCACAGAGGGGAAAAATACGAGATGCCAAAGAGGGTTTTTTATTGTTTTTGTTGTAGATTTTTGTGGTGTTGGTTATTTTTTTTTAAACTAGAAAAGCATAATGAGAAAAAAAAATTCAAATTAAAATACAGAACGTAATAATGATAGTTTGCCATGTAATAACAAGGAATTAAGGAGAAACAATTAATTCCTCAATTTTCTAAGTCTTTGAATCAAGATTAGCGCTTTAGAAAGACATGATTCACTTGCGATGCAAGTGTCCACTGCTGCATAAAAATATTAAAGGGCTTAGATAGCTATGTGGCCTTAATACTAAATGTACTTCAGAAGAAGCCTGGAAAGCACACTTCTAAGGAGCCTGTGAAAGGATTTAATCTTTATGCTTAACCTAAAGGAAGAAACATAATAAGAACCATTCAAAATTACTTCAATTTTTTCAGCTTTTGAAAAACTACTTAGACGTGTATTAAAGACAATTTATAAAGTAGCAGTGGCAGATTCATTAGAGGAATAGAACAGAAATATGGTTATATTTAAGAGCACAGTAAACTGAGAAAAATAATTAAGAAATGCCAACTGTCCTCTTTTTTTTTTTTTTCCAGTGACTTTTCCAATGGTGGAGATGGGATGTTGGCTACAAGTTCCAATGGATCTCAGTACAGTGGCTCCAGAGTTGAAACACCAGTTTCTTATGTTGGGGATGACGATGATGACGATGACGATTTTAATGAAAATGATGATGACGACTGATGCCCTTTGCTTGTAGACTATTTTTTGTTAAAATTCAGCAAGCTTCAGGAATAAATTGTTCTAGGGAGAAGTGTCTCAAATTACTTTGCCCCGTCCCTCAAGGAGAATATTGGTAAGCAGATCTGAGTTTAGAAATTGCACCTCTGATGAGCAAACAAGGATTGTTTTATGTAGGATATTTTTAAATGTGGTGTGGATGTGTGTTTTTGATACCAGTGTGTTAATGCAGAGCCTTTATTTACTCTTGTTTTAGGAGGTTTTGGTTTGTTGGTTGTTTTTTGTTTGGTTTTTTTTTTTTTTTACTTGAAGGAAAATGGATTTTGCCCCAAATGTTCTTGCAAAGTTTGCTAAAGAAAATGTAGACACATCATTGAGAAATAAAATGCTATCCTTCTGTGGAAAATGAATACACTGAATGGCAATTTATTTGGAGTGTATTTTGATTATGCCACTTTTTGAGGGATAGTGAGCTAATGTAGTAGTGTTTTTTGTTAAACACGCAGTGTCCAAAGAACCAAACAAGAAAGATACGTCCTACTTTTTTACCTGTTAAATTCCAGAAATGTTGTTGTGAACTTATTTTCCCTTAAATTATATCTAACATTATGATTCCATCAAGTTTATATACTTTTCACTGTATGTTGGGACATATGAATTACAAAGTTTTTGGCAAATGTTTACTGCCAGTTGGTGCAGCTATATAAAATGTCTTGAAGGTTTGGAATGATTTATTGCTTATGGTAAAATTTGCCTGATTTCTTACAGGCAGACTTTGGAAACTTTTTATTATATAGTTGTTTACATACTTATAAGTCTATCATATAAAGACATGTACTGAAACAAATGTTTATATTTGTTTCATAAACATCTTCCTGTAATCTATTATAAAGTTGAAATTAAATATAGAGAATGTTTTAAGTTTTTTAACTCAAAATTTGTCAATCATTTTTAATAGTTCATTTTTATAAAAGGAATTTCAGGGCAGGTGGTAGTCTTTTTAAATTTATTCACAAACAATTAACTGCACAAATACTGTCAGCTGCCTATTCTAAGACAGTAGTCTTTTTATTGAAACACAAATAAACTTTTCTGTAATATTTTATGGAATATAAAGAGACTATAATTGTTTGACTTGTTTAACCTTGGCACTGTTAGTTTTTATTAATAAAACGCGCATGGGCATTTTTAACAAGCTCTGTGGTTTTTCTAATTTTAGGGTTATTTTAGAAGATTTCACTTTCTCTCATCACAAAATGTAGAATCAAGTGTCTCAGGTTACTGCATCTGCAATACAGAAGGCCCAGATTTCTTGCTTTGTTTTAGTAATTTGTTCTGATAGCTGTTGGTAACTTATGATGCAAAAAGCAGTATCTTGCCCTGTATACTCTCTTCTTTCACGTCTCCTGTTGCTCGTCAGTGTGTCAGGCCAATCTTGGTACTCCAATCCAGCTTCTTTGTGTAAAATCCCATATTCCTCGGTCCTGGCTTTTCGTCATACTTTCCCACATCCTCAAAACAGGTCTTCATCAACTTTCCATGTAACATAAACCTTTTTGTCAGATCCCTCTGCTCTCACCTGAAAGCACAGGTTACAGAAATGGCTTGGTCACTGCAGACTGCTGTCAGGGTCAGGATTTGCTGCTTCCACAAATGCCAGGGAGTCGCTGCAGAGACAGCTTACAGTCTAGTAACAGCTCTGTCTGTGGTAAGGGCTCCTGGATGCCCTTAAACCTTGTGGTAAATATGAAGTGTGTTGCGTGGTTTTTTTTCTGAGGCATTATGCCTTGACAGTTCTGTGGTAAGGGGATGTGGGTGCTCACTACAGAGCAGTGGAGACACAGTGAACGTTTTCTAATTATATCAAAGCTTGTTGTAATGTGAGTGAATGGAGCAAATTACTTAATTTTATGTTCCTGGGAAAATAATTTGGGGGGCACTAGTTCTGTGCTTTGCTTCTCACTGTAGATGTCATTCTTTGCAGTGCTAATGCTAGAAGCAAGGTTCTTGTTGTGGTTGGGTCAGCTAATTACAATTATCTTCACTGTTGAATGGCAGTTTTATCTGCAGAGTCCAATAATAATTATCAAGGACCTTCGGACAGTCCAAGGGAGTTATTCCAGTTTTCCCTTATTGTTCTGAATCTTCAGTGTATGATCCAAGATTTACTCACAAAGAGTGAGAACAGGGATGTTAGGTAAGGAAGGCTGAAAACATCTCTTTCCTTTTGATTCTTAACAGTGGAATAGACCTCAGATGTGACAAGGTCAAAGTGGGAGTGAAAGTGTGGTAAAACATACATTTCAAAAGATGTTACTTTGCTTGCTTTCAGTTGCTGATGAATCTCTGAAAAGGAATTTGAGAGTTTAAAACAAGCAGCACTGGAGTGGTTTGGGGGAATGAATCTACATTACCTTTGTTTCAGTAGAACTTTTTAGTAAAGGCAACAATCAATAACGAGAAAGTCTATTGACTTTTTAATTATTTGCTAGATTTCAGGCAGTTACCTGGTCATAGTCTTCAGGGGAAGGAGGAGAAAATAAAGAGAAGTAACAGTTTGAAACTTGAGTCTTTACAGAGGGGCATAAAAAGAGAAGAAGGTCAAAGTTGGGAAGAAGGTAATGAGAAAACAAGAGGGAGGACTAGCCAAAGACTACAAAAAAGACCAATAGTAGAAACTTAATTTAAAAAATAAGGCAGAAAAATGTGTAGAACAGATGTAATAATGTCAGGCCTGGCATGAAAGGAACTGGAAAGTGGTAAATAACTTAAAACTATATGGGTCTGATCTCTGAAGGGTGGTACCACATGTACAGATGGAAAGGAAGATCAAAAGCAGGAACAGAATGTAAGAAGAAATCATGCGCAGGAAATTGCTGAGGAAATCTGTGGAAACAGAAAATACTGTGAGGAGATAGAAACTAGAATTCAGTTTAAAAAAGATTAAATTATTGTAAAGGTAATGACTGGTATTAAGGGCTCAGTCTGGGGAAAAATTACAGGGAAGGGGACATACTGTTACTTCTTTCTTTCATATGTGATCTGAAGAAGAGTTGCAAATCATGTGTGTCTATATCTCTGAAATGGTCCTGCAGATAAATGCTGGGAACAGCATTTATCTTGTACTGTTTTTCTAAAGTGATACTGAGCTTTGAAAGGCTGTCTCTCTATTTTGATATATATAATAAGAAGGATTTGTTGAATTGTTTGTTTCAAAAGTAGACTGTTTTGCTTAACTAAAGAAAAGCAGTTACGACTTTGGAAACTTTTTAGCTCTTCTTTCAATGAAAGGCAACTACTGCAGAGGAGAAAAAATAAATGGGGTTGATAGTGTGTGTACAAATGACAATTTAGTAAATTGTTCGTGGAAGGAGGTAACGGTCACAAGATAAATCTCTTTGTTTCTTTATCAGAGAATACACAGGTTGTGAAATCTTCATATTAATGGGAAATCTGAAAATTGGATGTTGCTTTAGTATAGAAAGAGTGAAAGGGGAAAAACCATTGATGTATTGCTACTGGAATGGTCATCAGTAGAAAGGAGAGTATAATAAACTGTTTTTCCCAGATAGTCTGTACAGGAAATGCTGAGGGTGGACTGAAAAAGGGCAACAACTGGCGTGCACGGGCGCTTCCTAATTCCAACATTTGGTTACACTGGTAATTCTCATCTGGATGGTTGTCACCTAGCTGCATCTATGTCTCACTCACCATTGGAGAGCTGCTATCCACAGAGAGATATTCAAAGTATGTCAGCAGTAACAAGTGAAACAATAACCAGAGAAAATAATGATTGATTCACAACTTTGTTATGATAAAGGCAGAATGTCCTGGTGTGGCAGAGAGTAGAGACTGGTGTTTATCAAAAATCACCAGTGTAATATCTTAACAAGTGCTTTTCTTTGTTCTGTGAACACCTCTTTTGTTTGTTAAATTTTTGGATGTTTTGAACAGATTGAAATCCAAACCTAGGCTCAAAGATTTTATGTTCTTTTAACACGTCACTGTGTACACATCATGGCACATCACTGTAAATTTTGCAATGATAGCCACCCTAACCTGTCTGGAGGGCTGGTCAGAGCAGAATGGAAAGTTCCTGCTTTGTACCATGTCAAAAAGTTACAGACTTTGGCCAGGGTTCGTGTTGTTTTGCACTAGGCACATACTTGAAGCTTAACTCTCTTAAAACAAGCTACCCAGGTACTTTATGCTAGGTGGAGAGTGATCTTGACATTTCTGATGCTGATTTTTAATGAACCTTGAAATGGTAAATTCTTACAGACTAAAGCAGTGCTAGAGTGTGAGTTTTCAAAGTGATGTGAGGAAGTCCTGTCCAAATGTGGTCTAGACGGCCTGAGATGAGCCTTGAACCTCATATTAGAAAAACTGTAAAAGGCTGATAGAAAATTAAAGGCCTGGAAGCTTAATTATTAATGGTAAAGTACAGAATAGGTCTTACCAAGTGAATATGGGAGGAGTTTGCAACTTCTTAGCCGATTAAGAAAGTGGTGGATATATTTCAACATCTTTAAGCTTTTTCTGTTTCATTGCATTCTGATTTTAAATACGTATTTTGCGATATCAACGCATTGTATTTTAAAGGCTTATGGACTGTTTACTGATGAATGAAAAATAGTTTTTGTGGCATTATCACTGACTGAATAGCTACATTAAATAAGATTGTACTTCTGTTTAACATTTTTTTCAATAACCCAGCAGAAATTTAAAAAATATTTTTAAGTGATACTGGTTAGAAAAGAGGTGAACAATGAAAAGGACAGATTTATGTGGATTGCTTGGCAAGCAGGGAATGTCCAAAAAATGTTATGGTTAAACTACACATCTTTTGAACAAAGAATTCAAGCTATACTTACAGCAGGTAAGACTATGTGCTGAAAATGTAGGATCCTAAAAAATGATCTATGTGTCAAGATGGATAAGAACTGCCTATGTCTCCTACATGGTGTTTTAAGGAACTAGCTAATCTGATTTTGGATGTATAGGTAAAACTAATAATGGATTGGAAAGTGATGTTACATCCAGAATACATTGTGAGAGCAATAGTCAGCAGCTACGTACTTGTTAGCATCATAATTTTAAAAAGGTACCGGAAAAATTGGAAAAGACTCAGAAAAAAGCCCTTCCCCCCAGTTATTTGATAGCTAAGGTCAAGACTTTAGTAAGAGATTTAAGGAACTCTATTTTGATTTAAAATAAAAAAATTACTGGATTTACATGAGGTCATGCAAAAAGATACCATTTTAACAGGCTTGTCAATATCAGAGAGAAAAGTGACACAAGATCTAAGGGCTGGGACTTGAAATCAGAATGTTTAAAAATAGTTATCTAGTTGATAAAGATGGTAATAAACCTCAGGAACATAGGATAGGAAAGATAGAATTCCCACATTGGTATCAGTAGGACTACACATAAATATATGCATTAAAGGTAAAGGATGTTATCCGAAGTGTCTCTCCAGAATTGAGTTCTTTGTCATTTTAGAGCAAGTGAGGGAGATGTAATGGGAGCTTAAAAAGGGAATTCTCAGACCAATTTCTTCTTTTAACATAATAAGAAGTGGCATGCATCCATTGTTATCACTCTGGTATCAAGAAAAAGAAATTGAAAGAGAAGAAAAGTGAACAGTCTTTGTTCCCAGTGAGAGAGTTTTTCAAATGAAATTGAGGAAGAGGATATCTGTTCTTTCATGTGTATTTTTATTTTATGCTAAACAAGATAATCTTGTTTGAGCTTGAATTTTTGTATTTGAAAGAAACAAAGCTTGTATGACTTTTATTACAGGTAAGAGATTAAAAGTTAGATTAAATGGTGAGAGGAATTCCCAAGTGCAATAGCAATGACATAATGTGAGACCATTAAGCAAAAACTTAATTATTTTAGTATATAGTACTTAGCAATTTTGAAAGGTAGAGGGCAAACGTTTTGAACTTGCTGTAGTTCCGTAGTCACAGCGCAAAAAAATCCTTTAAGCATCAAGGAGCTTGATGTTTTTCTGCACTGTTAATTTTTCTTTAAATCTTTAATGACAGATACTAGGACTTTACACTTCAATTACTGGCTTTACCAGTCATATGAATATTCATAAGAATAGATGGAGGTGTTGAGAGGAAGATGCATCTCAGAGCAACTGCCTTGTTTCTGTTCTCTCTGCACTGATCTTCAAGAGTTTTATTTAACACCTTTAAAGAATTAAGTCTGGAAAGTAAAATTTATTGGATATAAAAAGTTGTGAAGTAATGATACTAGTTACATGGCATGTTGTTATCTTCCCTGTGCCTCTTCTCCCAGCTAACCTCTCCATTGTACAGCTGATGGAAAAAAGGGCAGACAGTCTGGCACTGACCACCACCTTGTGGTCTCCTCTGGTGATGCCTGCCTGTCCCTGCCGCTCCACCAGGGACATGGATTGACTGCCCTTTCTGTCAGATGTCCTAGTGATCAACATCATCTTAAACTCGGGAACCTGGTTTTTCACTCGTATTTACTTCTGAAACACTCTGCTTGAATTACCTCACCAAAAAAACCCATGTAGCCTGACAGATTTTTCCCATTTATATTGTTTGGTCTAATCAGATATCTCTATTGTTGCAAGTGAATTTATGTATGTTATATGTATGTTCTTGCATACATGTGTATATATATCTCAAGGAACTGGAGACTTGCAATGGGAGTGCGTAGAAGACTGATAAATGAGGCCAGTTTTAAACTTGAAAGCAAACCTACTAAATTCATCTGTTAATTACACACTTTGTACTAATGATTAGTTCTTGCATATTATTAGTCATTATTGCTACATATATAAAACTGTTGGACTATGCCACTTAGTATACTAAGTTAACTGTGGCTATACAGTAGCATGGAGCTGCTGTGGTACAGCTGGCACTGATGGCCGAGGTCCTCGTTAGTCTCCAAGGTGAAGGCGATCAGGCTGAAGAGCTCTTTTGCCAGAGGAAGTGTCTGTCTTCATTCCTCCCCTGTAGTTAGTGTTCTATGCCTTTTGCCTAGCCGCCCCTCAGCCACCCACCCCTGAAGGATTCAGCTGCTCCTTAACTTGGTTTTGCTTTTGCCAGTCATGCCTCCTGCACCTTGAGCAGCCCTTTTCCTTTCCCTGTGCTTATTTTGGTCTTTATCTTGTAATTTCTGTTGCTTGGATGTCTCCACAGTACAACTGTGCAGGCCTGCCTTTGCTGCCTTGATGGTTACATTGCTCTGTATGTGAAATGTGTGTATATAGTGTTGGGCTGTGCCATTGCAGTATGACAAAATACTTGCATGCTGGTCGTTCTGTTAAGTGTGCTTATATTTGGGTTTCAGGCAAGTTAATATTAACTATACCCAGATTAATACCCGCTTTTCTACTTTGGCTACACTAGCCACAAACCTTGCTCTGTATTATTACTATTTGTAATTCCAGTAAAGAAAGAGAATAATTTCAGAGGGCTGAAAGTTAAAGAGAAATCTAAATTCAGGGTGACAATCTTTGTACTTAAAGAACCGGCTCTGGTGGACCTGCATACCCTTTTTTTAACCTGAGAACGCATCATCCTTTGGTCAACACAAGGACACTTCAGTCTTTTCCTTTCAGTGTGCTTATCCTGTCAAAGCTCTTTTTGTAAAGCTGGTTTAGGCTGTCATTCTGAAGCTGTGACTGTGCAGACACTCAGTCTGTGGGAAATTTGTTCAGCATCTTCCTGTGTTGTGCTGTAGCGCCAACTAAAATGTGAACATGTAATCTGTACCACCTGATTAAAATGTGCAAATTGTAGATGCTAAATCAAATGCAGTCAAGCAGAGAATCTGCCTAAGTTAGAGACACCAAGGGAAGAGTTCTGTTTTCTTGGTACTACTGAAATGGTATGTTTACAGACAACCTTGAATTACTTTTGAGCATTACTGTCTTACCAAAATACTATTTCATTGTTTTCCATATTATTTTGGAAAGATGCCCAGGAGGAGACTTGTGCTCCAACAAAGATATAAGATTGGTTTTCATTCAGTCTCTTAAAAGAAAGGCAAAATCCTGCTGTAAAAATTGAAAGAAGAAAGGCCAAGGGGAAAAAAATAGTTCTGAGGATGCGTTTTCTTACTGTTTCTGAAATGCAGAATGCCCTTCTAAGAAGGGCTCAAAATACCATCTGTGTTTTTGAAAGGGAAATACTCCCCTCCAACTGGATTCTTTCTGCCAGCTGGCTGTCCCAAGTCACTGTAGTAAAGGAGGTTGACCGATTACATCTTCCCCCTTCCTAAAATGTCCAGGCAGTGAAGGTGTAAAATGATTTCTTTTCTTGAATTTCTTCTTTTCTGTGCAATGTTTATTCAGGACATATACAGGACAACCAGGCAGCCAGGGCCAGTCAGCATGGGTTCATGAAAGGCAGGTCCTGCTTGACCAACCTGATCTCCTTCTATGACAAGGTGACCCGCTCAGCGGATGAGGGAAAGGCTGTGGATGTTGTCTGCCTGGCCTTTAGTAAAGCCTTTGATACTGTTTCCCACAGCATTCTCCTGGAGAAGCCAGATGCTCATGGCTTGGACATGCGCACTCTTCTCTGGGTAAAAAAACTGTCTAGATAGCCGAGCCCAAAGAGTTGTGGTGAAGGGAGTTAAATCCAGCTGGTGGCCAGTCACAAGTGGTGTTCCCCGGGGCTCAGTACTGGGACCAGTTCTGTTTCATATCTGTATCAATGGTCTGTATGAAGGGATCGAGTGCACCCTCAGTAAGTTTGCAGGCGACACCAGGTTGGGCAGGAGTGTTGATCAGCTTGGGGACATCTACAGAGGGATCTGGCCAGGCTGGATCAATGGGCTGAGGCCAACTGCATGAGGTTCAACAAGGCTGAGTGCTGGGTCTTGCACTTGAGTCACAACAACCCCATGTAATGCTACAGCCTTGGGGAAGAGTGGCTGGAAAGCTGACTGGTAGAAAAGGGCCTGAGGGTGTTGATTGACAGCTGGCTGAATATGAGCCGGCAGTGTCCCCAGGCGGCCAAGAAGGCCATTAGAATCCTGGCTTGTGTCAGAAATAGTGTGGCCAGCAGGACTAGTGAATTGATCATCTCCCCGTACTTGGCACCGCAAATCCTGTGTTCAGTTCTGGGCCCGTCACCACAAGAAGGACATTGAGGTGCTGGAGCAGGTCCAAAGAAGAGCAACGAAGCTGGTGAAGGGCCTAGAGCACAGGTCTGACAAGGAGCAGCTGAGGGAACTGGGGTTGTTTAGTCTGGAGAAAAGGAGGCTGAGGGGAGACCTTATCGCTCTCTACAGCTGCCTGAAAGGAGGTTGTGGCGAGGTGGGTGTTGGTCTCTTCTCCCAAGTAACAACCGATAGAGAGAAAATGGCCTCAAGTTGCACCAGGGGAGGTTTAGGCTGGATATTAGGAAAAATTTCTTCACTGAAAAGGTTGTCAAGCATTGGAACAGGCTGCCCCGGGAGGTGGAGGAGTCACCATCCTGGAGATATTTAAAAGATATGCAAATGTGGTGCTCAGGGACATGGTTTAGTGGTGGACTAGGCAGTGCTAGGTTAACAGACTCAATGATCTCAGAATCTTTTAGGTTGGGAAGAACCTTTATGATTCTCTGGCTGAAGCCTCTTGGACTTCATCTAATGTAAATATGCTATAGAGACACAACAATCCTGTGTATTTGTATAATTTCTGGGAAAGTTAAACTTCTTAAATTTCAGATTCACTTAACATTTTAGTCTTACTTAAGCATCTTCCAGATTATTCCAAGTAACCCAAAACTCATCATTGCAACAGAGGGTTATTCTACTGGAAAAAACAAAACAAAACAAACCCCACAAAACTCTTTAATAGTTAAGTGAACACAGTTCTCCTGGATGTAACTGGATGTTACAGTCTTACTGGTCATTTCTGTTAAGTTACACATACACAGAAGTTTTAAGTGGTACAATATGGAATCTGTAAGCTAGAGGACAGATTTCAGGTTCACTTCTTTTGTAATCATTGATTTGTCAGCTAAAAAAAACCTGACTTGGCCGACTAGTACAAAAACCCCAACACATTGGGATACAGATAATTTTAATATACTTTTATACATCCTATACAAGACAGATGGAGAATTATATTGCTTGTATTTCGAGCTATTGATTTCTTTCTCTAGCTGTCTAATTATTTCTCAGTATCCAAGATTCAGTATCATACATCAATTATTTATTATGGTTTGGCAAGTGACTGAGAATGATGGTTTGATCCTATACCAATTTGCTTTCAAGCCACAGCTGCTTAGTTTAGAGGAAACTTGTTTTGTACAAATACTTGTACAAAAGCAGCAGCATACTGTAGCCTTGAAATAGTAAAATATGTACATCGAGATAATCCCTATCTCCTTCACAGACTGCAAGGAGTATCTTGATTTTTCACTATATGGGTCATATTTCAGTAGAAGATGTCTCTTTTCACTATAATTTTCATAAATTTCTGTGGAAATCATACTAAGGAAATAAATATGGATGACTGTGGTAATAAGTCACTCTTCACATGTTTTTCAGGAGTGTCTGTTGCTGCTCAGTCTTCTATCTTCAATTTAAATTCCACTTTTCCTTCATATGGATCATGAACGTTATCAAACGTAATTCCAGCTCCAATGACTTTGCACACTATTTTAAGTTCTATGTTCCTTGTGATGTTGAGGAATTTCACAGCTACCAAAGGATTGCTGTAGCTGGGCTAAGAGGAGGGGGGGGGGGGGAAAAAGGTAATTTTACACTACCAATTTAAGAATGAAGTCTTAAAATTAGCCTTCTCTCCAGTTCTTGTAAGACTGCCAAGATGCTCCATATGTTTCATCTTATACAAAGATATAGAAAAGTTATATTGAAATACATGAGCACCCACCTGTGACTTTTTTCCGTAGTAGGGGAAGTAGTGGAGGTTGAAGGTACCATTCACGGGGTAGTAGTCCACCTCCAGTGGGCGAGACTCCTCACCCTGTTTGTAAAGTAAGAAAGCAGCTCTGTTGGCTGGGCGAATTTAAACCAGCCACTGGGCAAGTGTTCTACTGTTGCTAAAAGCTGCACAGCATGTATTAAAACTCAAATTCTGCAGTCTGTTAAGCGCTGATCTTAATTTTATTTTTTCTAATAAAAATAGAAATCCCCTACGATCACTATTGCCAGGAAAACCAGGCAAGTGTTCTTCCATAGCAGTTGCGAATTCAGTGAATGGGGACCTGCTGAAAGTACAGAGAGCCTGAAGGAGCTGCTCTGGTGCGTGAGCTTCACTGGTGGGAGCTGAAAGTAAACAGCAGATGTTTTTCTCTGCAGCATGGAAAAACAATTTTTCATGTGATTTAAAATAAAGCAAACAGTTGTTTTTTTTTTTAAGTGTCCTTAGGATGTCTGCTGGTGAAAGCAATGGCACAGACCTGAGAATATTCCCAGTATTTGGCCAGAATGATGTGATTTCTAGAGCTGTAGGGTAATCTTTCTGTTTGCAACTGCACTTCTTGCTATAAGAGCTTCAGTGCTTGAAATTTTTGAGACTCAGACCTCATGCACTTACTACATATGTGCAGTCCACTCTTGGTGCAGTGCCGTTGCCAGGGAGAAATTTGATAATCTGAAATAGGAAACACAAATTTGGTCATCTTCGAATTGTTCTGAAATAAAACCAAGCAAACGATTGACTGAGCTTCAGATGCTGCTTAATGTGTTTCTGCGTAAGGCAAACAGATCACCTCATCACATGTACCTGGGTGAAAAAACCATGTTGTGGACGGATATTTAAGAAGCCAGGCTCTGTGCTGCCCACGACGGGCACTGTGGGCGAGCTCTTTCCTGGCTGCCCCTCCTGGCAAGTCCAGCTCATTTGCCTGCCTGTCCTGCTTGCTCTCGGCCTGGGGTCTCTCAAAGCAGCTAGCTGCATGAAAATAAAGGAAAAACTGAATCCCTGTGCTTTTCATCATATGCTTTGTTAGAAAACCTTGGCTTTGGCAGAAACTGTTGGACCTGTTTGATCCTACAGAAATACTGGTGTCCCATCCTGGAGCAGCAAAGGTGAAAGGAGGTAAAGCCCCCCTGGCGCTACCCCCACTCCTTTCTCTTGCCAGGGCTGGTGGGCAGCCTTGCTGAAGGAGGCAGAGGCTTTGGGGGGAAAAGCCTATGTTTCACCTGCTAAAATCAGGGGCACAGCTCTCCTCTCACAGCTGGACCTTGCACAGGTTCTTGACACCATTCATTGCCCAAGTCTAGGGTGCAAGCCCAACTGAAAATAACTGATTTTTTTTCTATCAGGAGCTGATAGAGAACATGAACTCTTCACTTTGTACTGAAATTGAACTAGAAGGCTCAGAGTCTTATCTGAAAACAAAAATAAAATGTTTATGCCTTTATCTATGTCCTGAAAAAAAATTAAAGGAGGCATGGAGGAGTCGCGTTTTCCTCTTTAAAAAAAAAAAAAAAAAAAAAAAAAAGTTGTTTTTACTGAAGAAACATCCACTGGGTTTGAATTTTGTTTTTACACGTCCTGCTAAAGATATTCTTTGCAGCCTGGAGAAATAAGGTGTGAAGTATCACCTCTCTGAAATCATGTTGGTTACTGTCACATCTTAACACCTTAGCTGAAGGCACAGGATTGCAGTATTGCAGAATGAAACTGCTTTACATGCTAGAGAACAAAACTAACCAAACCCCAGAGGTTTAGAGAGTCATTCTAGAGATGGCTTTACTCTACACTAGTTTCCTAGGGGTGGTGACCAAGTCTGGCTATTTCTGTAGTAACTCCGGAGGTCTCAGGAAAAGTGTGTGAATTTGTCTTCCCTGTACAAAACAGAGATTAGAGCCCATGGCAGCAGATGATATGGCAGCTCCCCCAGCTCCCTCGAGACTTGAGCTATCACAGGTTTCTCGGTGAATTCTTTCCTGCTCAGCACCGTAAGCTTGTACTTACCCTGTTCATTTTTATAATAAAACAGGGTTTTCCTTCTGGAAATCCAAAGGTAGGATCTGTGATGCCAGAGCAGTTTTGAAGCATATCTGAGGTAAATTTGCAGGATAGTTTCGTTTTATTTGGGCCATCAAAAGTGTCCTGGAAGAAGTATGTGTCACTGGTGCAGTTGATGTTCAGATGCTGAGCAGCTGGCGTATATGCTAGATGTGGGAAGGAGGAAAGAAAAACGCCCGTCTGAATTTTTCATATATAAATTATACATCCCACTATCAGGCTAGAGGTTATATCATGGGATACTGTACTTCAACTGAAGTTGGGATTAGATGGAATGAGGAAAGTTTAAATTGCTCAGGGTTTGTGTTTTGGTTTTTTTTAGAATACCCAGCAAAGCAAAAAAAGAGACTGAATTAAGGATGGCAGTTCGTATTGATAGCTCCATAGAAAGTCCATTTCAAATATAATTTTTCTTGGTATGTATATGAGAAACACAGAAATGTGATATTAAGGCTCCCAAGGAATACAAATGTATTAAGATATGAACAGGCAAAGGGAGCACCTAACCTACTTTGAGATTGCTTTCTGTTAACACTGTACAATGGCATCACAAGACTTACTTCTTATGGCACTTTGATATTTGTAGTCACTGACAATATTAGATTAATTTAGACGAGAATAGTTTTGAAGACCTTTTTCTATGCTCTTCCTTCAAAGTTTCTATTAGCCTATTTTATTAAATTTCAGAATTAAAAAAAGTAAAAGCTCTGAAGCAGCAACAAAAAGCTCTGCTTAAATAGACATATTTATGTATGTTTGATTTATAGATTCATAAGGTGATTTGCTTGTCCCTTTCCAAAGATGCATTTTCCACTCAAAATCTCTGTTTTCAGAAAGACAACTAGAAAATGGAAACACTGACTTAAGGTCCTCAAACCCAACAAGGGAAATGCAACAGCACGTTTCTTCAATATTATGCAGGAAACCTGATTTTTACCTGTCAGAAAAGTCTGAAGAGTTGTCACTAAACCTTCCCAGGTTTTGTTGTCAGATACGTTGTAATAAATTTTTAGTCCTCTGTCTCCATAAACATCAGGTCGTAACGTTACACCTTTGGGGGAAGAAAAGGGAAAGGAGAGCAGAGGAGAGGTGCCAGGCACAGATGTGTTTATTTAAATAGATAATAGTAATTATGCTGCATCAAGACTCATTATTGCAAATGTAGGAGATCCCCAGGCTTTGCTTGGAAGGATTCATCCATGTACAGAAGTCATCTCAGCTCTGAGTTGTTCAACCGAAACCCTAAAGCCTCCGCTACTGCTAAACTCTTTTCACGTACATCCGTGCTATTATCAGAACAGCTTGTGAAATCATTCCAGCAACTGCAGTGGATTTCCCCAGGATTTGTTAAAAATAACAGTTATAATAGTCACATCAGGTTAAAGAAACAGATCATACTGCAGTGTGAGAAACAGCTTTTGGAAGAGCCACGCTTGGTATTTTGCAGGAATCATTTTGCCAGCAGACACCAAAGTTACTCAATATTGGGAAAGGAAACTTCAAAATTCAGCAACAGGCAGACAGAATAATTTTTAGGACTACAGCTTCAAAAAAGTCATTTTTTCTTTCCCATTGTGAAAACAAGCCATTAGCGGGGGTGAAGTTTTAGCAGCATGCACTGATGAGGTCTCGCTGATATGGTCTTGTCCCTCCCCAGCTTGACTTTGTGTCCCATGTGCCTTCGTCTTATTTTATGTCCTTGGCCACTGGCACAGCACATCGCAGCAGGGAGTGATTCCTGCTCTCCCAGGGACTTTCCATGCTGCCAGGAAACCTTGAAACACCCACCCCAGGCTGCTCGCCCCAGTGCCCCTCCATCTTGCCAGGCACCCCAAAACCCTCCGAGGTGCTTGGTGGGCTGGAGCAGAAAACAGAGTTTCCCCAGGGGCTGACCCCTACCCATGTGTAGATGAGGTATATATTTTTGTAGATATATTTATTTTTTAATATTGATATAAAACA
>NW_010097640.1:0-19547 GCF_000699245.1 Pterocles gutturalis
CATCCCAAAATAGGTTTGCACCGCCGGCCTGAGGGTGTGTCTGGGCTTCAGCAATCTCTGATGATCTGAATCCTGGCCAAAGAATAGTCAAAGTCCTTTCCTCTTTTTTTTAACTACTAAAGTGTTGTTGGAACCGTTGGTCGCTGCTGGAGGGAGGACACAGATGGACAAAGGAAGGGTGGGAAATAAAAACCAGGTGCAAAAAATAGTTCTATGTCCCTAAAATGAGGATGTGAGCACCCAAAACAAGCAATTTATATCATCATCCACTTAGATGTTGGTCTACAGTTGAATCATGGAATGGTTTGGGTTGGAAGGGACCTGCAAGATCATTGGAAAAGACCTTCAAGATCATCCAGTTCCAGCCCCCTGCCATGGGCAAGGACACCATCCACCAGCCCAGGTTGCTCAAAGCCTCATCCAACCCAACCTTGAACACCTCCAGGGATGGGGCATCCACAGCAGCCAAGACTTTCCGCAGATCTTCCCAAGATCCCACCACCACCACTTGGTCTTGGGGCCAACCAGACCCCATAGGTGAGCCAGTATAAATCCATAAAAGTCAAAATTTCTCTCAAAAACAAAAAAAAAGAAGCCAGGTTTGACACAATTTTCATTTAGAGAACTTCTCTCCCTTTTTGCAAGGGAAAAGTGCTTTAAAAATGTCAAAACATTTGATTTATTTATTTATTTATTTATCGGGAGGAAAAAATGACATTTCACTTGGAAATGTCAGTTAATTTTTAGCTTTGAAAGTTTTACAAGATGAAGCAGTCAAACTGATTTTTCTGACAATACCCAGACATTTTCAATGAGCCTGCTTTGCAACACGTTTTCGGAGGGAAGTGCAGGGTTTGAACAAGTGAGGGGGGAAAAAAAAACCAGTGCTATTCCAAACCTTTAAAATAATAATAGAGAACAACAACAACAAAAAAATCATTTGAAGAGGAGATTTTTGAGGAGAAAACTGCCTGCTCGACTGTGCTTGATGCTGCGTCGGTATTTACAAGTTTTACTTGCAGCAATTAAACTTTCTGAATGGATTTCGGTGATTGCTAGCTCAGAATAGAAAGTCTAATGCTGCTGCTCCTCCAATTCTCTTTGCCGTCTATAATCCAAAGAGAGGAGGGAAGAAAAACAGTCGCTAGAGAAGGAGATTGATGAAAATATTTAAAAAATAATTTAAAAAAAAGTTCCCAGCTCATTGCATCTCCATCACCAGCTCTTCTGGAGCTGCCGAGACCCTCGCATGTCAACGCGGACAAGGGAGGCAGATGTTTCCCTCACCTTGCTGCCAGTTTAGCTGACGACCTCCCGTATATCGGAGCCCATCAGCCTGAAAAGTTGACGGCAATTTAACGAGCGGATGAACTGTCGCTGATCCGTACGTCTCTCATTGTTAAATAGGAGAGGAAACCTTGGCTTCAACATGGACTCAAAGAGCTTGAAAAAGAAGGACGGAGAGGACCTGAACTTCTCCAGGTCACCACCCCAGCAAGAAATGAAGCTCTTCCACGTCCATGGGCCATTTTGCTCGCCAACGGTATTTACGATGAGCACGTGGCTTCCCTTTGCAGCAAGGAATCATGAGTAACATCCTACCTCCTCCACAAGGAGACCATTAATTAATCACTTACCACCAACCTCTTTTTCGGGTGATAAAAACAATGCCTGGAAAGAGTAAGGTCTTTGCCCATGGTGATGGGGATGACCAACTCCATGGGCAGCTCCACGTTCCCTCCTGATGGCCAACCTTTGGGACACCCAACTCAACAGGCACGTTCTTAACTTCCATAGATTTTCAAGCACCGGTTTTGCTTCGGTACCCACTGAAGAAATTTTTTGCCAGAGCAGGTCCTCCTAAGAGCGCTGGCGATGACCCCAAGTAGATCGTAACGCGGACACGGGCACAGGAATGAGATAACGCTGCAAACTTTGACGCCAGGTAAAAGCCAAGAAAAGTCTAGGGATGCTCGCCGGAATTCTCAATTGCAATCCCGACAGCCCCAAAAGCCATGTAAATGCTTGCACACTAGAAATTTCAAGCCAGTAGGCTTTGTCAATGAGTAAGTGTTCCAAAACAGTAAATTAATAAATTCCCCTGAATCCATAATAGATACATCTTTGTTCAGCCATGGAGCTTTGATATAAATTGTAGCTTTTTAGGACTGCACCGTGAGAAGCGTAATATATCACACCCGAGAGTGGATCTGAGTTCAAAAGTACATATAATAATATAATTAAGATAGCTTGACAAGAATGTATTTTAAAAGTATAAAATACCTGCAGGTATAATGGCTTCATAAAGTCTGTCAGATTTACTTCTGCTGTGAAGAAATTTAAAATGTTTTACTCTAATGCAATGCAAATTAAGCCAAGGATATTCATATAACACAGTCCCGGAAAAAAAAAAAAATAGGTGGAGAGAGAAAAGAATAAGAAGTCAAGAGCAGACCAAACAAGGTACTTAGCTTTCCAGGCAACTCGGTTGCTCGGTGTATCAACCAAGACCAATATCTAATGCATCACTTTCCCACCGACTGTGGGTAGGCAAAGCAAACTGATGAGCCTCCTTATAGGTTTTTCTTATTATCCCAGATTCCTCACCTCGCGTTACAGCAGCGATGTGTTTTATATAATCATCTGCAGGTGGAAAGCGATTTTTTTTTTTTTTCTTCTTCTTCCCTTGCTGCACTGGAAGCTTAAAATAACAGAAACGTGCAAGTGAGAAAGAGCGTATAGAGGATGGAGACTGAATCGAGCCTTGCAAAAGTTTCTCTATTTTCTTCTTTGGGGCAGTTTCTGTATTTTCTTCTTTCTCTTTTCCCATGGCAGGTTGGGGCTCGGACACCCTCCATGGCATCGCACACCAGACCCCTGCTGCCCCG
The DNA here is from genome assembly GCF_000699245.1 of Pterocles gutturalis. NCBI lineage: Eukaryota > Metazoa > Chordata > Aves > Pterocliformes > Pteroclidae > Pterocles > Pterocles gutturalis. Next base: position 2,889 of record NW_010097640.1, read on the forward strand.
AGCAGCTTACAAGCAGAGTAAATATTTTCCTGATTTCCAGGAAGAAAAGCCATTAAGAAATCAATAGCAGAATACTAATAAAAATACTTTTCACTTCTCAATTGACTTGCCTCCAAAGGTTGTGTTTGGGATTTAACTCTGACAGTTCTGCTGAGACGCACAAATATCTCCGACAGCACGCCCGGCCAGGGACTTTTCCCCCTCCTCACTTTTCACATGGATTTTTTTTTTTTTAGCATTTTATTCCTTACAGGCAACTTGAACTCATCTAATCTACTAATACATGGTGTGTGCAAAGGCAGATGAGACTTGATGCCTCTCCTCAATCAACCTGCTTTTGTGCCTCAGTTTCCCCATCCATACACTCCTCACAGGCCCTTGGGGTGAGGTCTATTCAAGCAAGTACCCAACAGCTCCCATGAGTCTTTCTTCCCATGCAACAAAACTCCTTTACCCACCTCAAAGAAAAAACAATAATCTTTTTAAGCTTTAATATAGTGCTGGAGGGCATCTGGTTCTTGGGGTTGGATTTGGTTGGTGTTTTGGGTTTTTTTGCTTCCATTCTCTTGCTGAAAACAAATTATATTCGGTAACCAAGTCCAAGAGTTGGGTTTCAAGAACGCAATATATTAAATATTAAGAAACTTGCAAGCACTAGCAACGTCTATAAGCACGAAACAGCCTGGCTTTTCCCAACATCTAAACCAAAGTTGGGCTTACATGCCTCTCTAAAGCTGGGAAGAAAGATGGGGAGCATAGAAACAAACTGGGCACCCAGTCTAAAAAGCCAACAGCCCCAGCACTGGACCAGTTCTCTTCGCCATCCCATTTTATCCCCATTTTGCTTCCCAGTAGAGCCTGAAACACGAAGCGTTTTGCAACAGCCAGGAAGGGACCAGGCTCGTCCCCGCGCCAGGTGGCAAAGTGCTGGGTTGCAAATGCTGCTGTTAAGTGGCACAAAAAAAACCCCAAAAAAACAAAGATGTCAAGAGTCTACAGGGAGAACCGGGAGAACGCAAATCAAGATCCATTTCCCAGTGTTTGTGCCAGGTGGAAAAAAGGAAAGCATGAGCTGATTAAATCTGCGCTGGCGTCAGATGGGGAGAGGGCTCCTTCCATCTGTTGTAGCTCACTGGAGAATCCCTGGGCCGGGAGCACCAAGTTTCTCTCACATTGGCAGCCAGCCACAGGTTAGCAGGGACTGGCGTGGAGATGCGCGTTCGGATGGGGGGGTTTGTGCGTGCCTTCTTCCTTGGCGCAAAAAAATCAGGAACGGAGGGAGAGAAAAGCCTGCTGAGCCTGGCTCAGGGTATCCAGACCTCTCGTGGTCAAGGTCTGATTTCTCAGCCACATTGTGCCAGGCTTTTCATATTTTTAAACCCTGAGCATCCCTGCTTCAGAAATGGGAATGGAACAGGGATGCTCAATACAGGTCTACGTGCCATCAAAATCCTCACCAACACCTTTCCATGGGATGCGCAGCACCTCATTTCTCCTGTCTATAGGGTTGGGAAGACAATATACCTCCTGTAAGCTTCCTGGCACCCCTTAAAGCCAGCAAGAACTAGGGACAAAGCAAATAAGAAGTGTGACAACGATATATTTTTTCCATTTATCTGAAATCATCAGCAACCAGAGCAGAGAGGCAGCAGGACCACGCTTCAAGCCCTCCAAGGTTCCTGGTTCCCAGCACATCCCACTGAGGTTGTCACCTGTCCTCTCTAGAAAGGGTCACCTGCATTTCTGGTGGGACACCCCAAAAAACGTCCATCCCTGCAGGTTACCAGTCCCTTCACTGACTTTCTCAGCATTACAGCCTTTTTTTTTCCCTCTTTTTTATCAGATAATTACACTGCTCTGGAAGTCAATGCTTTATCAACAGATTAAAAAATACTCTGAGTCTGAGGGTCTTTTCTGCTCGATGCTCAGCCTGACAGCACTTTCTGAGGTTTGAAGCTTAAAAAAAAAATAAAAAATAAAAAGCTTTCCTCTATTTCAGCTTTTATTGGCAATCCATTCTCATTAAGCCAAACACATTTGTCTTCATAACGTGTACTTCGCAATTACAATATCAAAGGGTTTGTATCTACATAATAAAAATGATCTATAGAATAATACAAGGGGAAAACATCATAACCTAATGTTGTTATTAATGAATCCGATGGGACGGAGGGAAGCAAGATTCCCATGGGGCAACTCCACACCCTTCACGTTGAGTTAACATAAAGGCTTTGAGATCTGCACCAAGGGGGAAGGAAGGGCAGATGGAAAGGAAATTAAATTGATATTTCCCCGCGTGGGAGATGGAAAATGGTGCAAGGAGGAACAGCATCACCGGAGGGATGCCTTAAGTGATGCTACGGCTAAAAACACCCAAAATGTGCTGGTCCAGAAGCACTGGTTTGGAGAGGGCTACCCCACTATACTGGGCACATTTTATGGTTTAAAAATCCAAAATCCAGGAAAACAGGCTGGCAGAACCCCTCTGCCCCGGTCAGTGCTGTCCCAGCAGCTCTTGGCACACCCCGGAACCAACTGTAGAGGAAAAGGCAAAGCTTTCCAACAACGGGCTTTAATTCTTTTGTGGCTCCCAGGCAGGATTCAGCAGAGCACCAGTGGGTTGATTAAGCTGCATTGTAGGAGATGACAAAGGAGGAGGATAAATAGAAAGGGGAGGTTCCCGTAGCCAGCAAGGACATTTTGGACCAGAAAAGTGTGGGAGGAGGAAATAACCCCAAGCCAGAAGCCAAGATGACAGGAAACAGGGAGAGACGGCAGAGATTCAGAGCAAGGAAGAGGGATGATGCTCCAAGAGGCAGACAGCAAGCAAAAATAATAATAATAGCAATATTTTATTAATGGTAATGAACAGCATTAATAATAATAATAATAGCAGCAGCAGGGAAACACTAAAAAACACACAGAATAAGAGATTTAATTCAAAATTTGGGCTGTTTGCCCAAATCTCCGCAGTTGCAAGTGCCTGAAGTGGGAATATAAGAGCAAGAGAGTCCTCCCTCGTCTGACCGAGACTTGACAGCCACTTGGCTCAATCTTTGTACAGCCAAACAGACAAAAAAAGAAAAAAAAAAAGCTAAGCCTCTGAGCCAAAGTTTGTCATTCAGTATATGTGGTCCCATTTGTTTTCCACCAAACCGAGAAGGCAGATTTCATCCAAAAGGGCAGATTATTGACTATCATCGGCAGCTTCTCACAAACTCTACGAGCTTAACCAAGATGCATGGTTGTCGACATCAAAATACAGCTGGAGAGAGGTTCTGGGGTGGTTTGTTTTTTTTTTTATGTATCAAAAATAATCATGCTCATGAATGTAAGAAAAAAAAAAAACTCAACCCTATCAATATTTCAGAAATAGTCCCTAACTAGAAAAAAATCTGGAAGATGAGACAATCAGGTTGGTGACAGCAATTCTTCTCAGTAGTGTTGACATGCTGCATGTCTTTTTTTTTTTTTTTGTCCCTTTTTCAAAAAAGACCAACACAAACAGCATTTGCAAACAGCCATTTCAAACCGAGAACGGGAATTCTGGATGTCAAACTGCAGCAATCCAGCACTTACAGAAAAATTCTTGCCTTGTGACAAGAAAAAACTAATTTTTTGCCTACAAGGTGCTTACGTGGGGAAGTGGCAAGTGTCTCCCAGCCCCATCCTTGCCAGCAAAGCCAAGCCCGCTGCCCATCATCAGGAGTACAGGAGAGGGAAAAACCTCAGCGACCCAACTCTCTGCTTGGGAGCCATGCCCTGAGCTGCCTTTTTCACAATATTCATTTTATTGAAAAAGGAAATTTATATAAATAGCCCTCCCTCAGAAATTCTGTTTATAATCTCGGTGAATAACTATTGCTTTAGGAGGGCAGAACTGCTGACTCCTTTACTTCTGAAAAAATATATTAGAAAACCTTCTGTTTATAAGAAAAAATGAGAAAACCAAAATCAATAGAGTATGAAAGAGCATGAAAAATGCATTTTAAACTCTCTCTTTTTTTTTTTTTTTTGGGTGCCAATGTTGCTTTCCTGTAAAGCTTCTGCAGAAACACACATTTAAATGTAAATGCCCTGAAAAGAAACGGGTAAAGGGCTGAAAAAGATGAATAGGAATCGTCAAGCCACTTGTAACGGGATAAAAAATGCAATAAAATGTGATAGGGCACGATGACGCACGGGACTTCGGTGTTCAGACGTAGGGGTGGGCGCCTTCCTGCTCCAAACCTCTGGGAAGACCACGGTCATGGGCTGATGCTGCCCAAATCCCTCAACTCCTCATGGATGAAGGTCCACGTTAGGGGACACTTTCCAGCTGTCATTGGCAGAGAGTCGAGGGAATTAACCTCTCCCCGCTGCACTAAAGCCATAATACCAAGATCTAATTTCATAGATACTCTATATAGGCCACAAGCCTATAATTATAATAATACAGATGTTGGATACAGATGTTCGCGGCGCAAGCTCGGCTGCATCCTGTTAGCGTATTTATTTGGTCTAGCGCTAAAGCTGAGCTAATACCAATCTCCTTAGAGGATTAACAGACACTAACATCGCATTATCGAACCATTAAACACACTTGGAAAAGCGCGCGCCATGCTGTCCATTCTTTAATGCTTCTTATTATAAAAATCACCCTCCCGACAAGGTCAGCGATGCCGATCTCCGGGGCCAACCTCCTGTCGTCCATCACTTGCCGCTATCTCCTGGGAAAAGGCTCCCACCCTCCCAGAGGGGACTTTTTTGGGGATCCCAACCCCAAGAGGTGGTGGGTTCCTTCAGCGTGGTCAGGCACCTCCGTTAGGTGCTTTGGGAATGGGTTTTTTTTTTTTTTGGGAAAAGCCAACGTGGTTGGGTGGTGGCAGCTAAAAAGTTGCCACAATTCCCACTCTATGATTTTGTGATGATAATTCCCATCCTGCATGGCAGCGATGGGCTCAAAACCCCCTTGGAGACAGGATGGCCAAGGAGGAATTGCTCCTAGGCATCGTTCCTCTTGCATTTCTAGAAGAAAGAAGAGAAAAATTATCTCTGCAGAAGGAAGGGGGATGTTTTCCTTTGGAAACAGAAGCCCTGATGAAAGGTAGAGGATAGAAGATGGGAAGAAATTACCTTTAAGGCCATTCCTCGCTCATTTTCTTTACTGCCACAGTAAGAGAGAAAAGGCATCTCAAAGGATTTGTTCACAAAGCTCCTCTCGCAAACCACCCTGAGAATTATTCCTCACTCCACAAGAGGCAATAGATCAACCAACAAACCCTGACATCGCCCCAGCAAGCCACAAACAGCAAAGAAAGATTGCAATGGAAAAATTAAAATGCACAAAAATATTCAGCACGTTGCCTGCTGGTAGGAAAAACCAGGCTACCCCACCAGAACCAGCGACACAACCTAAAACCTGTAATTCTGCAGTCCAGACGGGCACTACTTGAGCAAAGGGAATAAAATCCCACCAGCCAGCAGCAGGCTTGTGTTATCCAGCAAGGAGTGATCCGCCTTGGCCAGCACACTGCATCTTAAATAAAATAACCTGAACACGCTCCATGGAGAGCAATTGTCCCATTGACCACTTTCACCTGTTTTATCATCACTTTTTTTTTTTTTCTCCTTCTACCTTTCATTCAGGTCTTTCAGTGTCTATCTCGCAAGATTTATTGACTGAACATCAATGAGATTTTTTTTTTCTTCCTTACTTGGCTCTGAAAGAATAAGGTGGGGAAAAAAAAAAAAAAAACACCTTGGAATAATTTGTACTCTTCCATATAATACCTCTTTTCAGAGCCACATCAGAAAAGTCCTTTCCAAGTGAGGAAATAGCCAATATTTTAGAAACTGCAGCGCGGCGCTTCAGTTAGGCTCACTTTATTGTAAAATTAGATGTCATTGTGAGAAGTACCGATATAAATATAAGTGCAAAAAGGGCCCTTCTGCTAATGCAGAAACCGATGTAACAATGCACTATTTCTCCCCGTCGTCAGAAAAAAACCTTACCTTGATAGCTCAGGCTGTATAATACGCGGCATATTTACATCAAGCATTAAATAACTATTATGCAAAGAGTACGGCACTCTAATACCCAAGCGTATTTCTGGAAAGCTAAATTATATCGCCAAGTTTATTTTAGCCCAAGAAAGCCCCGTGGGGGAAAAAAAGATATTGTGCATCTCTAAAGGTAAATGGAAACTCTTCAATAGAAAGGAGCCTTTAGTAGAAACACCGCATTGTACCCGGGTAAATCTTGGAGCAATTACACAGCAAAGTTTTCTTTGATGAGGCAGAGATGCGATGACATGTAATTACCTTTTTTTTTTTCCTTCTCAACGCCGCGCTGTGTGTTTATCAAAATGTTAATGCAAGCATAATAACAGGCTGTATGTTTGCGCCGAGAATGTCAGAGCCTCCAGATGTCAATCACATCTGAAAATAAAATTGCAAATAAGCGGCGAGGCTTGATGGCAACAACTGACAGCCCCATACTCGAGGCGGCTGTCAAGCACGCAGCTTCCCTCTCCCTGGGTGCTTTGTCACTGTAATGCACCTAATAGAACGGATATTTCTTTTATTAACCCAAATGGAATAGGCTGGTACTAAAATGAAATAAACCATGCATGGCCATGTACGGAGGGAGGCTCTTAATAAGCACTTCTGTAGGCAAAAAAAAAAGTTTGATGGGCTTCTAATTTCCCTTTGGTCCTCTTGTTCTGCGCAGACCATGAGAGTTGCTATCGGGCTTCTGCAGAAAAAAAAAAAAAAAGAAAAAAAAAAAAACCCACACAACCACCACCTGGAGCACCTGCTTTTCCATGTGAGCCTGGTCAAAGAGCCTACAGCTCATCGAGAAGCAAGATCATCCCCAAATCCATCATCCCCAAGGCACTGGAGGAACTAACTGCAAGCCACAATGCACCCAACTTTTTGGGTTTTTTTAATTCTGATCTTAGCAATTACCAAAAATACATGTTTTTTCCATAAAAGGAAAAAAAAAAGACATAGGATGCTTACAAGGGGTAACAGCTGGATTTCCAGCTTTCACACACTCAATACCACTCCAGATGTGCTAGAAGGACATCTGGGGAGAGCTGAGCACCCCTTGAAGCTTAACCAGCGAGATAATCAGTGGGGTAAGAGGACAGGGAGCTTTGTGAAAACACGCTAACAAAGCCAGTGGAGATAAGGACAGAATTGGAAGAACGCTACCTGGCCTTCACAAAGCCTGCCGCCCGGGGAAAACGGTAATCTTGGAGAGTGTAACGGCAGCATTTGGGTCCCAACATCTTGAAGGCGGTAAGCATCTTTAGAAATCCAGCTGACAGTTGCTTGGCAACTGCGGTTACAAAAAGATTTTCAAAGTAAGCAGGAGGCTGAGGCCAGCGGTACGGGAAGTTTAGCATCACAAGCAGTTGATAATCCCAGGTTTGCTGTTGATAAGAAGAGCGAGAGAGGAATTTCTAACAATCCCCTTTCTCCTAAATACTGGAGATGCCTCGCATGGACCCAACATGAGACCGTTTGACCAGAAGCAAGAAGAGAGAGTCAAAAACCAGAGAATTGTGGAATGGTTTGTGTTGGAAGAGACCTTCAAGATCATCTAGTTTCAACCCCCTGCCATGGGACAACTTCCACTAGACCAGGTTGCTCAAACCCTCATCCAACCTGGCCTTAGAAGAGGAATCATGGAATGGTTTGGGTTGGAAAGGACCTTAAAGATCATCCAGTTCCAACACCCGCCACGGGCAGGGACACGCTCCACTAGCCCAGGTTGCTCAAAGCCTCGTCCCTATGACTTCAAGGCCAGGCTGGATAAGGGAGCAATGGGCAAGCCATCTCTGTCCTTCCAAGAGGCCACCATCGTCTTGTTTAGGATGAGACTCCAAAGAAGTTATTTGCTTTGCAAACACTCAGAAAAAAAATGCACCCTGCCAACCCGCTCACCTACCTGGCTTTGGCTCAAAAAATTTCAAGGGTTTTGGATTTCAAGGCTTTGCGCATCACAACAAGGATGACTAATGGCGTTGTTTCAAGAGGAGGAGGCTTCATGAGAGCTCCTGCCTTTCAGAAGGGATGGAATAGTTAGTTGTCAACAGCGAAGTACGCAACCACCTCTGTAACACACTTAAACAATACTACTTGAAGCCATCAAAAGAGCCAATGAGCATCAAAACACTTGAGCAAATATGATACTCCAAAAAAAAAAAAAACCCGAAGGGGAGGAAATAGCAAAGCTCAAGTATTTTCCATGGTAAGTGGCTTAAACCTCAGAAGAGGAAAAAAGTGAATAACCACTTGTTGAAGGGGAGATGGTGAACCGTGACACGTGCTTGTTCCAGGTCGGACAAAGCACTGAAATGTTGGTTTCATTTTCCTTCCAGCATGGTGACAAAATTGCTTAGCAGAAGATTATTGCCTTGGGAGGGCTGATGGTGATGGCTGATTGAGCTGCTGATGGGGAAATCACACCTTAGATCAGTATTCAAAAAAAAAGCACACTAGAATAAGAAATAATAAAAAAAAGGCATATTTTTCTTTCCCGTCACTTCTTTCTCATCCCCATGCCAAGAATGATTGGCAACAGACCTTCCACAGAGCACTGCATTAATGTCCAGGATATTTAACCTTTACATTTGTCACTTTAGTAGCTGAAAAATGAATCTTAATTTTTTTTTTTTTAGTGTCATTTGGACACTAACATGAAACTTGGCAACACTGAACGAATTCACTGGGGACCTGGCGAAGTACGTCATCATCATCATCTTCACCAGCGTCTTTGGGAGCATCTGACTGAATGTTTGGCATCCTGTTTAATTGGCTCCTTGCAGGTTGAGCCTTGCAACGTTGACAGCCTCAATACCCCGGCTAAAAATCAAGGATGGAGATTTGTCAAACCAAGTCTTGCAGCCACCTCTAGGAAGCTGCAGACGCTAAAAGGGATCTGAGATCCGTCTGACAGGTGCTTCATCTCTCACTCGCACAAGGTCTTGCATTCCTCATAGCAAGGGCCTCACGACACAAAAAAAAAAAAGTATTTCTCTTTGGGCGCCGTTCTCCAAAGCAGGTGTTAGATAATTCAGTAATTAGTATGCACATCTAACTTCCTCACAGCCTCTGTTGATCTCTCAATTACAGTTAGCTGGGTCCTCTGAAGTCTGCGGGAGTTAATTAGAGCATTATTGAACAGGCAAAGCTCTGCAGCCGAGAAGCCGACGGCTCGGTCCTACGGAGTCCTTGACCCGCACGCATCCGGCTGGGGATGGTGGGGACCAGTTCTGACCCTGTCGTTGTGCATCCCCCGGTGCAACCAATGACATCCAAACTGGTAAGAGGTAAAGTAACCTAAAACACTCTGGTTTGAAAATTTGGGGGGGAAAAAAAGAATGGGGGTGAAGGGGGAAAAAAGAATGGGGAAAAAAGAAAAAAGAAAGGGAGGAAGAAAGAAAAAAGGGGTAAGGAAGAAAAAAGAAGGGGAGAAAAAAGAAAGAAGTGGGGAAGGAAGAAAGAAAGAAAGAAGTGGGGAAGAAAAAAAATTTAAAACCCACCAGCACCGGTAACACAAAGTGGGAATAATAAAGAAAACCCCTGTGGTTCTCTGTGCAAAACCTATTGCCCAGTCCTAACAACACAGAGGGAGTCCACAGCAGGATAAAACGCCAAAAAAAAAGTTCAAAACATAAGACAACATAACAACTGAACTGTTTTGTGAGCCTCTGAATACTTTAATGCTGACAAATCGTAGCCAGCAGTTTGAAAACAGTTCCCGGTAAATAATTGAAGGTGTCATGTCATCTCCAACATCTAAAATTCTGTTTTTCCAGAAACTCATGATAATCACCAAAGCACAGCTTTGCATTTATCCCATAAATATTAGAGGAGGGGGGTGCGTGCGTCATTCCCAATTCAGAAGGCGAGCCTGCGAGCCGAACTTTGGGGAAATCCACGTGAAGAATACAAGAAGCACGGCGAGGGGCACTGTGCAAGCTGATCAAAACCAAGATTTTTTTTTTTTTTGACACTTCTCTTTGCTCTAACACCAGCTGATGATTTTTACAAGAGCTTCCCGCAGAAGCACGGGTCTTTGGGGACTCAGGGGAAAATATTGTCCAGGTAAAAGGTAAACAAACAGCCTAAAAGGCAGCACCTGCGGGAATCTCCAGAAGATGCCCAAAATTTCATTAGAGAGGATTACACTTTTTGATACTGATGCACAACAAGGATGTAAGGACGTACAAACGCTTCTGAGACCCAGAAATACAGAAACAAGAGCTTTGAGGCAGCAAACCTCAAGAAAAAAATAATTGATGGGATTTTGCGTGCATCCCCAGCCAAGCTCCAGGGTCGCTTCCCAAATTACCAGGCTGGTCCTGAATTCTGCACCATTGCATGGAGGATGCCTTTTGTGGAAAAGCATCATTATCGTGGTGCATTAGGAGCTCCAACACCTGCTATCACAAAAGAAATTTCCAGGTGGTTTTATCGCTGACCTCCATATGGATGTGAGCTCCACAGCAGGCTCTAAGCAGGGCTGAGGGAAAGGCATAAACAAAAAAAAGAAAAAAAAGCGCCATGTTTTGAAAAATTAAGAAAGCAATTTAGAAGTGGATAATTAGATCTCCTTTTTTGTGCTGCACTGGGAAAAATTAAATTACTTTTTTATGAAGGTGTGTGTATCAGCTCTGAGAGTATTGTGGGGAAAGATTATTTTTCTAATATTCTTTTTCCCTCGCCCCAATTCCCCAGCTCTCCAGCTCCTCGCACATCCAAGGAAGTGGCACTTGTAGCCTTCAGCTGTGGCAGGCGTTCATCTCCAATAATTGCATTTGCTGCATAAATTGCCGGCGACGGGGAGAATAAAATTAGCTTAAAACGAACCCAAATGGCAAATCTCAAACAAGTATCAGATGGAAGGACTCATTAATCCTCATTTCAGAACAGGCGAAAGCATCGGAGGGGCCGAGCTGGCCCCACGCGCAACAGGACAATGGGAGATCTTTGGAGATGGTGGCAGTGGAGCTGAGGGCTCTTCACCCAAGAGGTGGGCCAGAATCATGGAATGGTTTGGGTTGGAAGGGACCTTCAAGACCATCGAGTTCCAACTCAATGGACACCTTCCACTAGACCAGGTTGCCCAAACCTCATCTAACCTGACCTTGGAAGAAGAATCACAGAATGGTTTGGTTTGGAAGAAACCTTCAAGACTGCTGAGTTCCAACCCCCCTGCCATGGGCAGGGACACCTCCCACCAGCCCAGGTTGCCCAAAGCCTCATCCAGCCTGGCCTTGAACCCCTCCAGGGATGGGGCATCCTCAGCTCCTCCGTGCAAAGGTATAAATGAGACAGCAGCTTGTCAATGCTCTGTTTTCACCCTGTTTAGAAGAACCCTCCCCGCACCACCCGCAAGGTGAAGGAGCAGCAGGTAGGCAGCTCCATCTTGCGTTGGCCAACTCTTTGAGTGGACAGGAGACAAACCCATCCAAACCCCTCAACTGGAAGAGCTCCATCATAACCAAGCTCCTTCTGCTCAACTTCTACATCCAAAAGCTCCTCAGAGGGAATGATGGGCGCTCATATTCACTGTGCTCTGCTCAGCACCAACACATTTTTTCACTACTCCCTGCCTTAGACCTCATTAGGAAGCTCCATCAGTCCCCCCCTCTGCGTGTCCATTTCTACAAGTTGGATTTCTGTGCTGCTTTTTGCTGACTTTATTTAATGAGGTTTATTGTTTGCGCTGCATAATTTTCAAAGGCATGTCACCCACTTCGAGATCGCCTTCAGATCTCCAGCTTGGGGAAAGGGGGGAGGGTCCTTTGAAGCCACCTTCATTAATTCAGGAGCTGGTTTCTGCATTTAACAGCACACGTGTTTGAAGCACACAGGAGCCACCGTTGAAACATCTAAGAGGCATCCCATGATACCGCAACATTAGAAAGAGCGATTATAAAACTGCCAGGCCTGCCGTCCTTCCCTGCTTTGTAACTTCCTTCCAGATATCAAAATAAAAGAGTCTAGAATATCAAAAATATCACTGTCTGGCTCTGATGATCATTTCGTAGAACTAGAGACCACATGGAACAAAGATTTCATTTTAATTATCAGTAATTCAATTTTTTCATAACCTGGTTATTGCAAAAGAAAAAAACATGAACAAATTAAAAAAAAAAAACCTTAAAAACCCCACCAAGACAGCATCCCTTACTTGTAGTTACGGTAGAAAAAAAAAATACTAGTGCATAGAGCCACTACCCTGGTCACATGAACTATTTCCAACGCCTTTCCTGTTGGGTCTGTCCATTAACTCCAACCTTCCCTTAGTTTAGGGTACTGTTCCCCAGCAAGGCAGGGTAAAGACACAATAATTCTGTTTATTGAAGCAATGATTGATTACCTGTACACATGGAAATAGAGCCATCGCCTACATGGAGCACAGCCACCTGCAGAAACTATTCCTTGGCCAACCCATCATTTTTTCTTGGGTTATTCGCCATAAATTCACACCAAGATCTCCAGCCCCCAAAACCAAAAGGTTTAGCTTTAGGGAGAGGACACACAGGGATAAAAACCTCAGCATTTCCCTTTGCTTAACATTGGCAGCACAGGAAAAGGCTCCAACACAAATCCACAGCCTCGTGCGAGGCAACTTTTTGGCAAATCCACCGAAACCAACCACTACCAATACTTCCCCAACTGCTCTCTCTGTTCTTTCCATCTTCAGCCTTACAAAGGGCATTGGCAAACCCCACAGTCACTACCCACATACAAAAAAAACTTATTTTACATTCGGGCAGACAAGAGATACATTAACGAATTGCCAATAAAGTTAACTAAATTATTGCTCCTGATTTCTCTTTCTGTTTAAAAACCGGGCTAGCCTTAGCATTGACGACACCTGGCATGAATCATGCATTATTATTTTTATATATCTCAGCAATACACAGCAATTAGCAGAGGTAGGGCTAATTAGATTTTCCATTCTAATGCAAGTCCCTCTAAACTCAAGTCGTAACATACCTGCCTTCTAATGACTACTAGGTCATTTTTGGCATTCTGCCTAATAGCTTCGATGCTAATGAACACATTTGCTATGCATGGGGAACATCGCATGTTTTCCCCTGGTGGATTTTACCATTTACCACTGGACACTGGGTTTAAATTGTTGCTGAGCACAACGTGGTCTAGAAGAAGCCACCTAACCACCCAGATTAATTTGTCACTCCCAAGAAAGCAAGACCCCATGAGAAACCTGCTCCAAGGGCTTAGCTTGAGATCAGAATGGAGGCTCCAGGAGGCAGAGAACTTGGATTTCCTTTGTGCTTCATAATGGAAAAAAACTGGAAGACAACAGGCTTACAGTCAGCTTAGTGCTGGTCCTGTGCTTTTTTCTGTCATATATGGAATAATCTCCTTAGAAGATGACACAGCATCATGCTACGGTCGAGATCTGATGGTTTGTTTCCCTCAGTTTCCCCACCTACCACCACCAGAGCAGAATAAATCCAAGAAAAAGTGGCACTTCGCAAAAGTACAATACATTTAAAGATTCGAAAACAACATTCATGGGCTCTATAATTAGCTTTTTAATTAATTTCCTATTCTCCCCTAATTACTATGCCTGCAAAGACAAATTCTACCAGCTATAATTGTTTTACTAAAAGCAACTGGATTATTCCAAGAGTGATACCATCCGTGTTAAAGGCTGGGGGACTGCTGGGAGCTCCAGGCTTGGACCTGTCGATTAGGGACAAATCACGCTGGTCCCCTCACAGCTGGGCTCTGATGGGACCCCATTAGATCTCCTGCTTTGGAGCATCGAGCACCGCTGCCGGCAATTTATCCAGGGAAAGGCACTACCCAGGTTACAAGCTGTGCAACATCATTCAACCCAAGGCAGACTTCATTTCCAAGGACTTCTATCAAGAAAAAAAAAGAAAAAAAAAATCTGCATCTTGGCTTTGCCACGTCATGGAAATACGATGGGAAGCGATGAACCGAACCAGGAGGGAGGGAGAGGATATGAAAAGTTTTGAATTGCTGGCTGGGTATGGCAGGCAATAAAATCAGAGTGAAGAAATATATCTCATGACATATCTACCGAGCTTAGGCTACTCGCTGAAAAAAAACTAAGGAGAAGCCATGCTGTGACTCATTTTCCCGGCCCCAAGAATCAATGCCCACAGTAACTAAAGGACTTTAACGGCAGCCGAAAATAGCTGCTACCGTTCAAGACTATAGAGCGTTTAGGATTTAAGCTCGAAGCTTTACTTTGTGCCGGTGTGGCCGAATGGATCACGCCTGGCTGGTGGCCACAGGGATCAAAAAGTCCACGTTCTGCAAAAGCTGGAAGCATCTTATTGCATAAGTCAATGGGCTTGAACTTGCTGTGAGAATTTTACCAAAAAAAGGAAAACATATTGGCAGCAGACGGAAAAAATTCTTCTCCAGCCCTACCCACCCCGACTACAAGCTCTCTGGGGCAGAAATTGGGGTTTTTTTTATTTTTAAAAGCAATTTAGACAAATTTCTCTACCCATTTTAAGACCAAGGTAAACAGCTAAAACCTTCAGACCAATCTGTGAATCTCAACCCATGTCTTCTAGCACGACACAAGCCAAGAATCTTCCCTGTCGCAAGCACCAAAATAATCACCCTCACAGGATTTTGAAATTCAGAAAGAAACCTTTTTTTCTTGCAAGCCACCAACCCAAGGAAGTTCAAAGGCTGCTCGACATCTGACGCATTGGAGGAAGAGGGTGCTGCAGTGGATTTGTTGGCTGAGCGCACAGTCTATTCTCATGCTCAGATAATGCAGAAATAAAGTGCATTTGTAACAGACAACAAAAGGATTATCCTCCATTCATTTCAAAGCACCCTTCAATTCCACTCAGGGATTACATTTTTCCTTTACTTATCTTGCAAATGGTTTTTTTTCTTTTTTTTCCCCCCCCCATAAGAGCCGTGTGGCTTATGGCAAATACCAAAATGTGGTCAGGACAATGAAAGCGCGTACTGCAGGAGAAAGATCTCATTCAGCAGCACGCACTTACTGCTGTAATCTACTGCCTCGGAAGGACCGCGCTTCTGAAAAGCTTCGAAACCTGCGGCACGCTCCAGGTTGGGAAGAAGTTTGTTACAAGAGCATCTTCAGCTTTCGCATCTTATCACCCGTGGAGAACAACAGCGCTTTGCACTTCGGTCGGGTCCATCTGCCTAGGATGTCAAAGCACTTCTGCAAACATGAATCCCATCCAGTAGCAAACAAAATAATTTTTTTTTTAAAAAACTTTGGTTTTTGGCTTGCTGAAAAGCAATAGCTTCATCACTTTTCTATGCCTTGGGCAGCGTTGCACCATGGCAAAATTTAAGTGCTCAAGAGAAGCCAAAGCAGAGAAGCCCAAGAGTCTGGTCCAACCATCCCACATCCCTTTTATTTTATATATAAAAATAAATCTATGTATATATATAAAAGAGTATTAAGCAGGAGCTGTCATGACTCTGCCCCGAGAAAGACCCAACACTTGACCCATCAACACCAGACTAGAGACCATCAGCAAGAACCGGTTCCCCCAGACTCAACAACTCCCATCTCATTGACTCCAAACTGATGATTTTACAGGCTTGCACGAACCAAGCTTGCTTGGTCTCAGCCCAGATGTGAGCAGATGAGTTGGGAACACCTGAGCTGGGCTTTGCAAGCCACAGGAGAAGGTCAAGGTAGATGCAACTTGCTCAGCTCAGCCCTGGGTTACAACTGTCCTACCTCTTGCTACCTCAGGCTACTGCAAAATTCAGAATTTCTCACAAAAAGAAAAAATAATGTGGGGATGCAGGGAGGAAGGGGCAATGAGTCTAAGAGTTATGACTCATCTAGAGCTGGGGAGGAGACACCTCCCCAACTTTTCATGGCTCTGAAGAGGCTAAAAACCAGATAATCTCTGCGTATTCCATCTTAGCTTTCCAAGTAAAAATGGAAAAAAAATACAATGCTTGCCATTCCATTGCCACTCAGCCAAAAAAAAGAAAAAAAAAACCCACTGTTACTGTCAGTTCCCCTACCCTATGAGAAAGCATTGTTATCTCTCCTGTCCTGCTGTTCCTGATAGACTAAATGACAGCATCATCGAGGAGCTGCAGGAATAACCCCGCTCTTCACCGCTGCTCCCCGATGATTTATTCTCCGCGGTTGCATTCAGCGCTCCCCAAACCGCCGCTCTGTATTGCCCTGTCCTACAAGAGATAACAGTGGCATAGGTGTGTAAATAATACAGCTTTCTGCTGGAAGAATTACATTTTTCTCCCCGATGACGCATGAGCCCCTCCTTTTAATGACCAAGGGCAAGCGGAGGCAGCAGAGGGGAGCGTACGGTGCAGGGAAATAAGGAAAAAGTGGGAAAATGTCACATTGCAGTGCACAGCTGCCACCCAGCACCGGCATCGCAAGCTTGGCACCGTGCTCGCGCACAGCAGCATCGATCCGAGCAAGCCCTGACTCTCCAGCGCGGTCCATGGGAACCATAATTGGAAGCTGGACCGATATGCAATTGGCCCCGTTTGCCTTATCATTGATTAGACATTGTGTGTTCTTTGTTTATGTAACTATTTGGTCTTTTAGAAGAGTTATGTTGGGTTTTTTTCTCTCCCTCCCCCCCCGCCCCCCCCACCCATCGT
>NW_010097640.1:19578-22689 GCF_000699245.1 Pterocles gutturalis
AATGGATTGAAATTTTTAAAAAAAAAAAAAAAAAGAAATCCAGACCATACGACCGCACTCTGCAAATCAATGAATCCTGTGGATAATAATACTTGAGATTTATGCAACGCTTAATGTTTGTTAAGTGCTTTGTAAAAAATAAATTAACCTTCAGAACTGCATTGGAATAGGCAAGCATCATTAATACAGCTTTACCGCAGGGAGAAACTGAGTCAAAGGGATTCAGATGGCAGAAGAAAAGGATTCGACGCTGTTTTAACCACAGGGCTGGATAATCACGAGCACTCTGCATCAACCTATACAAGTTGCATAAATTAAAGGTTATGCTGGAGATGCACAGACACTTGGTCAAGTCAGGAGACCGAGGTTTAAGCCATGCTTAGGACCAAAACCACAAGAAAACATCCAAAACGCAAGAAGCCCTGAATGACTCAACACAACCTTAGGTCATGGCCAAAGTTATGGCCTCGTTCAAAACCATCCAGGCCTAGGACAAGCACAACGCCAAACCCAGCTTGGTGGCCTTCACCCAAGTGTTGGAGAAAGCAGCAGCAGCAGAAGAATACAAACACAGGAGGTGTGATGGGTTCTGGGTTCGTCAAAGCATGGTTCTGGGTTTGTCAAAGTAACACTTTAAGAAAAACACTGTTCTGCACCAGGCAAAAGCTGGCAACTCCCCACAGATGTGAAGGAACAGCTGGAGCATCCATATGGATGCCGTGTAGAGGTGTGCAACATCTGGGAAGCCTTGACGGCCTCAAAGGAGGCTGAGCCCTGGGCACAGGACTTTGCAGCCTCCGTGCTCCTTGTGAGAGATGATGTGCATATACCAGGCACGTTCCTTTGGAAAACCATCATATTCTTTCACGCCGAGGTCATCATCCCAGAAGATGCCACAGGAGAGCACCCCCACATGTAAACAGGAGATCAATGCGCTTTCCAGAAGACGAATTATTCTGTGCAGATGTTAGTGCTCTTCGGGAGCAGCTTCTATCTGAAGGTGAACAGAAGCACGCAGCAAAAGCTCGTTTAATTCTCATCATTACCGGGTCTCTAATGTATAATTGATCCTTAGCTCAGATGGTAACTCAGGCACCAGCAGCTAGAGCTCCAAGGGATAACGTCCTGCCTCCACCCAGAAGGACCCCAGAGAGCAGAAACCAATTTGAGCGAAACGGGAAAGTCACAGCCCAAGGTACAGGACATCTGGAGTTAATCCACTTCCCACAGCCCCAGGGCCAAGCCTCTTCTCTGCTCCAGTGCCCCCCAGATTTCCCAGTTAAGTACACTAATGTGAACAAAGGCTCACATCCCAGCACTCTGGGGAACCACATTTTGCTCTGAATGGAAAGAGCTTTCCAAGCTCCTCAGTCTTGCCAAAAAAAAAAAAAAAAAAAAAACTCTGCTGCTGAAAGCTGAGCTTCGGTTATGTACCTGGCTTAATCCAAGGAGTTCTGCATGCTGTAATCCAAGGCAAGACCTAACCTCAGGTAGAATTAAACCCAAAGGAAGGTTTGTTGGGGTTTTTTTCTTTATTTTTTGGTTTTTTCTTCTCGATTTTGAGGCACAACATAGCCAAATTCAAGGTTGACTAAGCACTAATAACAGGAGGTTCAGAGTGGTTCTGGTGGTACTGATAGAAATGAAGTCCTCCAGAACCCAACCACCTCTGCCCATAACATACATCCACAGATGAGTACTCACCTCTGGTCTGATTTTTGCCGTATCTAATGATATGGAAGGAAAAAGACTTTCAGATGGAGATTCCCATCCTGCAATTGTTGGCTAATGGTGAGAAATCCCAGGATTTTGCGATCCCATCCTTCTGGCTTAGGGCACACTCATGGCAAAGCTACACTATGTAACATGGATAGTTCTATTTTTCTCCAAGATGAGCCCACAACTTATTAAACCTGGAGCAAAGCAGGTCAAGAAAAGGAAGGGCTGGAAAGAGGTGACACCAAAATGCAGTTGGCTCCCAGCTCCTCCTAACCTCACCTTCCTCCAAAGGGTTAAAAGAGTAATTAAACAGTGATTTTACCATAAGTACTGGACTTCAGAGGCTTGCTTTTCCCTTTTTTCTTTTTTTTTTTTTTGTAAGAGGAAAAGGGGAAAAAAAAAGATTTAAGATAATGGCCTTTTTTTCTCTTCAGAATAAATTAAGCTCAAAGATAGAGAATCCCATTACTAATGCCTTTTAGCAAAGCCCAGGCATTCGTTTAAAGTCCAACTTTAAAGTATAATGCACAGTGATCTTGTTGAAATCTTTCCTGTAATGATATTTAAGTGATGGCCAAGTATATCAGTGGGTTCAGGAGAAGTATTGATCGCGTCTCTTCAAGGGGATGAGCCACCGCAGAGAGCTGTGGCAAAGGGAACCCACGCTGCCGATAGAAGAGATGCCTTTAAAACCACACACACACACACACACACTTGCTAGTAACTAATTATTCCAGGAGTCAGAAGAAAAGAAAAAAAGGCAAAGTAGAGAAAAAAAAATCAAGGCAAAGGATCCGCCTCGAGGAGGGGAATGTGAGACACACGGGCTCTGATGTGTGATCTGAAAACTTGCTCCCATCCCTTCTGTGTGCACCCTTCCTGAATTTAATATTCTTTTCAAATTCTTCTTGCCTTTTTTTTTTTATGAAAGCTGACAAAAAGCATGATCTTCACATCTGCTCTGGGAAAAAAAAAAAAAAAAGAAAAAAAGGAAAAAAATAAAAAGGTGGTGCTGGGGGGAGGCTTGAGATTGCTCGTGTCTATTTTAAAAAAAGCCCACCCCTGTGAAAAGCAATGCCTGAGAGGTCCCGAAGGGTGGTCAGATGGGAAAGGTGACCTCACCTCACATCAAATCATCTCCATTTGGATGGCACAGGCTCAGCTGGTCCCTTCTACAGATCATAGCTGGGAACCAGGCTGCAAAACCAGAGCATCCCCCTTCCCCCCCCAAACCCAGACACCACCTCTAAGGCAGCAAAAGGCTGGACCTGGAGCCCAGTCCCCCCCCACCAAGCACCAGAAGGAGATGTCCACTGCGTGGCATCGACCTCCGAGGGCACGGGGAATTTATAGCACTGCCTCCAGCAAGAGGGGCAGCAGCCTCTCCATCTG
>NW_010097640.1:22714-34280 GCF_000699245.1 Pterocles gutturalis
CGGGGGTGCGGAGAAAGAAAAGTCCATCGTGACGTTAAAGGAGCCCAACTTTCCAGACCATCAAAAGGGAAACGAAGCAGGTGTTTAAGAAGAGCGAAAAAAAAATCCGCATGGATGGGCAGGCACAGCTTTGTCCCCTTTGTGTTTTTTCTGTAAATAAGTTGGGTTTTTTTTTAAATTTTATGCAGTGTGCTAGAAGAGGTGAAAGGAAATACCTGTACACACGTAGGGGTTAAGTGTGACCAGCTGGGCTTTTGCAATTAAATTTGAGCCACTGAGGTGTTGCTGCCCTTCCAGAGATGGTGTGATCCCACCTAACCCATTCCAAAGCTGTTTGATGCTAAACTAGCAGCAGAATAATGTAACAGATAATCGTTATTCCACCCTAAAACTCATACCCTCGCTTCTTCCTCCACCAAGTAATTTTCCCACATGGACCATCCAAGCGCATCTTGAACTATCAAGACAACAAAACCTTTCGGTGCAGACGGGGATTAGCAGCTGCTCGAGCATCCTTCGGTCCCCATAGAAAGCCTGCAGAGAAAACACCGAGAGCTGAAAATAAAAGCTAACACCCCCAGCTCCCAGACTCTTCTCCCGACAGATTAATTACCACCTTGCTGCTTGACAGTCAAATACCATCCCCTCCTTTTTTTTTAAAAAAAAAAAGCTTTTGATTTAAGGAATTACCATTTAAAGGATGCTGAAAGCCCAATGGTCATCTCCCGTGCATTTAAAGGGGGGGGGGAGCAAAGCTCTCACGTTTTTGTGGTTAGAGCACAGAGATCACTGTTACAGGTTTGCTAAGAAGAGGCCACTTATGCTCAGCTTGGCACAAAGACACTGTCTGTGGCGGTGTTTAATTAGAGATTAAAGCTGAGGAACTGGATAATCAGGGCTGCTAATGAATCAGGAAGCTCAGGAAGGTGAAGAGATGAAGATTTCGGCAGCTGGGCTTTATCTCTATTTCTCCTTCCCCATATCCTGCTCCTTCAAAATAAAATTGCAGGTTTGGATAGGTTGGAGCAAAAAGACAGGAAAGCTTTGCTTTGCCACACAAGGTGATGGCAGAAAACTCAGAAAAAAAAGTTTCTGATGGCAGAACATTCACAGTTTGCTCCGAGATCCCAAAAATAAATAAAACCCATCGGTTATTGCATTGCTTCCAAGGAGCCCCAACAAAGAAAAGAGATGTTTCACTTCTGTAGCACGCCGCCCGCAGGAATATACAATATTGAAAGCCATTTTTATTAGTTGGCCACTGCACGTTGGGTGATACATTTCAAGGCTCATTTGGTACAAAATTGAAATGGTTTAAGTCAACATTCAAGGTAAACGTCTGCATTTTTATGGGCAAAGGCCCCCAACTTATTATTATTTGCTTCTTGTGCCGTTGGTTAAATTGAGGTTTCATATATTTACTGCATCATCCTCAACTCTAATCAGACTGATTGCTGGCAGGGATGTTGTGACTGGGAAAATAGGTCTTTTGCTGAGGCAATAACAGGGTAACAGACTCGCATTTGCAAAGTCTTTCATAAATAAGAGGTCATATCTAATAATTTTTGCTTAAAACTTCTTAGCAGGGCTTCTGTTCTCCGGCTTTTTAGTTTCAGCTTTAAATAACCCTGCGGGTATATATTTGCTGGTACGAACAGCAATAATCCCCCCTCTTCTAAGCCATCATCTGTTCTACCACCAAACACCCAGGGAGATTGGGGGTATTGAGAGAATGATGAGATCAGAAGGAGGAAAGAGTAAAAGTTTATTCTAAGAGGCAAAAAGGGAAAAGTCCATCACCTTGCTACCCATCTCCAGCTACATCCCCACCTAGAAAACACAATTGCGTGTAGATACGGCTACGTGGAACATCTCCAATCTCATCGTCCTACCTTCCAGCCTCCTTCTCCAGAGGTAAAGCCACTATTATACCCAAACTGGTGTGGATGCTGGTAATACGGTCCCAGGGAACATCTCACAAGGGAATAAAGGTAGATAAGAAATTTTGGGCACTACCACTCCCTACTGCAATCAAGGCTTGAATGAAGTGACCATGCCAAGGTGGATGAGTGGCCATCATCTGCAAGATGAGGCTAGGTGGGCTTTCTAGACCATCTTCTGAATTCAATGGTGATGTAAGCAATTAGTTGAACAAGCACATCTGGAAGGGATACAGCTCTTGCACAAGACAGGATATACACTCAATGAGTATATGGCCACATGGCCCTATCAGAAAAAACACTACCAGCAAGCTGGGAGGGGGTCTTGGGTTTAGAAACACACCAATGACCAACTGACATGGAAGCAGAGCACAAGGGCCAGCACTCAAAGATTTTCTTATCCAAAAGAGCCGCTAGAGCAACATCTATGAATTACCCTTTGTCATCGAGACAGAGATGGAGCTCAGTTGACTTGCTAAGTCTTAAATCTTATAGCAAGCTCCTGACCCCCAGAAAAGTTGAGAAGAGATCCTGCTCAATGCTTCAGACTGAACCCAGCAACCAACTTTGCCAACAGAGATGGCAAAGCCCTTCAAAGAAGAGGTCGTGGCCAAAACCCTGGAGTTGAACTCATGCACCAAAGCCAAGACGCAGGAGGACAGACGCTGACTGCCTTCTGGGGAAGGGAGACCAAGGGGCACTGAAGCAAGAGTTTCCTGATGTGAACACATAAATGTCAGTAAGCAGCACGGAGATGAAACAGGCCTGACAGATGGAGCCATCCTGGGTTTTTTGTTTGTCCCCAAAGTTGTCAGATCAGGTCTCCAGGTCAGAAATCATTTTATCTGTTAAACCATATGCTTTGGAGAACAAAACGCCTGGCAGACATCAAGGCGTATGTATTTTAAGGAGCACAATAACATGCTCAACATCTCTAGACACTTGCTTCCTATTTATTATTACCATGCTACACAAGAGGCTTTTTTCCTCTTGCCCTCACCGTAGCCTGCAAATCACCGTGAAAAAGAAAACCACCAGCTCACCGCGCTCTAACTTAACCATTCACAAACATCCTGTTGGAAAAATCCAATATATAAAATAACACCTTGGCATTCACAATAAAAGCCTCGACATCAACAACAGCCATTTGGAAACAGCAGAATAAATCCATCGTGTGTCTGCTCCAGGACACCATCCCACTGCACAATGGTCAGGAATTTTGGCAATTAAGGGTTGCCTGCCTGCAGCAGAAAGCTCCATTTCACTCGAGATGGTACAACCCCACCTAAACCCCAAGGGCAGGAAAACATCTTGTCTTTTTTTGCTTTATGTCCACCCTGCGTACTAAACACCCCTTGGTTTATTTTAGGCTGGTTTAAGCCTGCAAGATGCTGTTTTCTGCCAGCAGAGCCCATGGCACAAATTCCCCCTTTCCTAAACACAAATAAATAAAAATAAATGATGGACAGTCCATCAAACCGATTAGCTGGACATAGAAAAAGCATCCCCAGCAGTCAGGTTCACGGCCATCAACTTCAGAGCTTCAGAATAAATGTCCAGGAGAAAATCTCGAAGCACTAACTCACTGCCACGCTTCAGGGCCAGGGGTTCGAAACACGCAGGGGATTTGGGGCAGTATAACAGATGCTGCTGAAGGTTACTTGATGAAGTCATGGTTAAACCGTCTTTATTTTTCTTCCAAGCCAATAACACTAAAGTCTTTAATCCCAGCTTCTGGACAGCCTAATTAAGTAGAGAAGGTTGGATTCTTAGCTGAAAAATAATTAAAGCTCCTCATCCCACCCAGCCCAAACCTTATCCCCCCCCTTTCCGACAGCAGAAGACCACTTTGAGCAACACCCAAAGTTATTACAGTTGGACCCTGGGGGCATTTATCATCTTTTGCTGCAAAAATATGGATTATTCTCGGCTGTTGGTGTGCCCGCCCGGAGCACGCAAGATCTCAGTGCAGCGGCGGAGGATGCACAGAAGGGCACCGGCTGCTTCGCGTGTATGTGAGCCTCGGTGACAGAAAGCTGCAGAGGCAGGTTTTCGATCGGGATGATCAATTTTTTTTACCATTTTCTGATGAAAACCGGGCTTTGACTGAAAAGCAGCCTTTTCACTACAGAAGGGGATTGGTTTGGTTTTGGTTTTGGTGGGTTTGTTTTTTTTTTAACCCAAAAAAAAGAATCATCAGAATGAAAACAGTGACAAGTCAAACTTTGTTTTGTCAAAACAAAAGCCTGAACTATATAAATAGTTTTGATAAACTGGTATATTTTACCCCCAGGACCCCCAAAAGCCTTCCCTCCTATCCACTACCCTCTGACCTTTAGGCTTTGCCTAAATTGCCCAATATTGTGCCTATGCACGTGAAAATAACGGCAAGAAAAGGCTCAGAGGGTACTAAATATCACCATAAAAAAGAACAAAAGCACCAAAATGGCTCAGCCTGGCTATCCTGTGCTGGGGGGGAACTAAGCATCCCTCAGGACTGATTTACGAGCAAGCAGATTAGACAGCAAAGGAGTTTTTTTGAGGCCAGGATAAAATCTGTCCCCAAAATAGAGACTGCTATAGAAATGGTCTGTGCTCCAAAACCCTGTAACGCTCCCTCTGCGTACGATACATGATGTACAGAAGGTGTGGAGCTCCGAAACCGCACGGATATGCCCCAGAACATCAGCACTTGGGGTCTGGGCTAAAATACTTCAGTGCCTTAATGTTATTAAACATGTAAACTTCTGCAGAGAAGAAAAACAAACAATACATTTCCTCCCTCCCTGTTCCATCAAAGAGGCACTGGAAATAAAAACATCCTGTTTCGAGCGGTCTCTGTTATTCTTTGCTGCATACCTGTATCCATCTCTAAACCTCACTGTCAGCCCCTGGAGTTTTCCAAGACTCTGCTTTCTTTTTCCTAATGGCACTTATTTTTTTAGTTAAAAAAAAAAACAAACACCAAACCCACAAAACCCAAACACACCCCATAAAACAAACAAAAAAAAATAGATAAGATATTTTCAAATTTGATGGCCAGCTCAGGGGGCATTTTATGCACCCAAGGTGAGGGCTAGCTTTAAGAGCATATTTTCCCCCTTTTTAAGGGCTCTGATAAGCTGACATAGCTTAACTAATGACCAGCTTGCCTTTCAGGAGGCATTGTCCCACTCTCTGAATGGATAGCCCGTTAGGAGCAGAAATGCTCATTATTCTAATGAAACAATGCAAGCCATCCGTCTCACGGGCAGTATGTATCCGCACCTTGTAGAACATCTCCAGTGGCATGGATCTGCATTTAATGTGGCGTTTTATCTCGGTGACACATCCAGATCTCCTGCCTGCTGAGCTTTCAGACACCAAAACTGCAGAACATCTTTTTTTTTTTTTTTCTTCAAGAAGCAGAGATGCTGCTCCTGGCCACAGACCCTGCGGCACCCAAAAACCATTGGGAACAAGCCCCAGTTGGGGTTTTAATGACATCTCAAGCCTTACACCAAAATCACACCTTATGGTAGACCTTAAACTCACATTACATTTCCTAAATTAGCTTAATTCCTAGGACAGAAGGATGCTCTCGTGGTTAAAACCCAAGGCTTGAACACAGCTGCTCTACCCAAGTCATAGAAATTCACTCTACAACCCCAGAAAAATGATTTTCCATCATTAAAACCATGATAACACTTATATCAAGGGATCATAGACATTTATAAGATCCATATGCATGGCACGGCGATAAAGGAAGATGTCAGGACCCTGATGGAGATTTTGAATTTGCTTCAGCCTGAAATTCAAAGCAAACTGACCCAAACTGATTCTTTCATAGAGCTCAGGTCTTTGAGGGGGGGTTGGCAAATTTAAAAAAAAAAAAAAGGCAGAGAAGGGGCTTGAAGTCATTTTGCAAACCTGAACTACATTCTGAGAACATCTTAAAGGCATGAAATAGAAGTATTTTCAACCGTCAGCATTTAATGTATTTTTTCCTTGCAATAAAAGGTAAAAAAGTCCACAATTTTAGTTACTTTGAGATTGAAAAAATAAGCATTTTGTTTGTAGTATACTCAAGACAGATCAACACGAAACTTCACTTTGCTTTGGTGAATATAAACCACCTAGGTTTAATACCCCCTCCCTGGGACCCTCAACCACCTGCCAAAACCAGAGAGACCATGATTTCAAAGAATTCCGCATTTTACCTCAAAAAAAGGCCTATCACTAACACTTAGTTCTTCAGAAAAAACCACCAGCAGGATACAGAAACAGTCCTAGCCCTTCTGCTGCAAAGGAAAGGGGGGGGGGGGAAAGAAAAAAATGTGCAGAATCTCCCTTTTCTGTAAGCAAACGGGTGTCGATGTTTCCACATCTCATTCCTCTTTACTAAGCCATCAAACACCAAGTCAATAATTGGTAAACATGCTTCAACTTTCAACTTTGACTTCCTTGAAGGAACAGTTTCAACTAGCAGCTACTTCAAAAAAAAAAATCCGTGGGGCGACTGCTTGGCTGTTTCACATGTTTATCACTGTCAGTAAGCAGCTTCTAAAGAGGGTTTTTTTTTTTTTTCCGCTGTGCCTTGAATTCAGTTCCTTCAAATTGGTCTCTCAAGTATTGCATGTATGAGTTCAAAGACTTGAGATGTTAACAGCAACAACACATCTTGGCATCTTTGTGTACAGTCTTCCTCGAGAATTTTATTCAAAAAGAACAGAAAGTCTATTTCTTAACAAGTTTTCCTTTCCTACTGACGTGAAGCTTTACGTTTCGTGTCTCTCGGCTCATCTTGATTGCCGGTCAAAGAATCAAAGCGTGGTTCAGACACTTCCAAGCCCTCATACTGCTGACCACCGAGCATCAGAGCTGTTTACAAATTTGATCCTAGGGAAGGAAAAGCCCTTCTGTGCTGTCAGCCGCCAAAATTAAACACACATCGCTTTGCACCAAGGCAAAAGCAGAAAGCATCCTGCGTGCAATGAGCCCAAAATCAAGTTGGATTAACAAGTGTCTAAAAAAAAAAAAAGGGGGGGGGGGGGGAGAGACTCTCAGTAAAAGCAAATTTTACAGTCCTCCTGCAAAATTGTATGGGGTCTTGATGCTTGGAATGGGTTATTTCTGGTATTTCATACAGATGCAGCCAGGACTCATCAACGCAGTAAAGCACCTGTGGGATAAACAGGAGTCCTTCCACCAGCATTTGCCTGTTTTCTCCCGTGTAATGACTCAGGCTGGCTAAATAACTCTGAAGTTCCGAGGTAATTTTCATTTTGCTGTGATCTGACCATCTCCTCAGAGCAATAAGACCTCTCGGAGCCAAAAAATTTAACAACTGCAACAATTCTCCTTAACACCTCCTGCCAGCATTATTGTTCATCGCTGAATTGCTTCATTAATTCCAAGTCGATACAACCAGCTTCCTTTTGTCAATCTCTGTATATTAACATATAATTTAAATGTTTGGGACCATTTTCAGGCTTGGAAATGAGATTAGCTTGCAGTGATTAAAATAAGTTCCCCAGACTGGGCAAAATAACCAGCTCACAAAAGCTATAGATTGATCTTTGCAATAGTAAATCTAACAACCCTTCCCAAATTACAAGTTTACCGTTACACCACTCAATTTTTTGAAAGCTTGTTTGCTTTCAATATCTTGGGGTTTGGTTGGGTTTTTTTTTTGTTTTGTTTTGTTTTCTCATGAAATAAGCATAGACAGGCTTCATAAAAAAATTGCAGCCGTGTTTCCAGAGGGGTTGAAAAGCCTTTACTGTATCGGCAGGAACGCAACGCACTGCTAATGGGATGTCAAAACCGGCTCGGTTGAAGGACACGAAGTGCACGGCGGTTGAGAAATCCTCGCAACGCTCGCCGTTAACATCCCCTTCGCTGCTCACTGTTGCACATGACATCATCAACCCCAATTAATGAATTAGACTCGTCAGAAGGAATATTTTTCTGTGATAGGATTGGTAAGCAATGCTCCCGCTGGAGCCAGTTCCAATGCCAAAGGACTGATGCAGCTGGGGGAGATGTATCATCTTACCCTTTCTTTCGGACGCTCTCCTCTTGCAGAGGAATCACAGAATGGTTTGGCTTGGAAGGGACCCTAAAGATCGTCTAGTTCCAACCCCCTGCCATGGCCAGGGACATCTCCCACTAGACCAGGCTGCTCAGAGCCTCATCCAGCCTGGCCTTGAATGAGTGGAGGGTTTCCACAAGGCACACGGCAGACACGCAATAAAACACCAGTGACCTGTTAACTGCTGAAGATCTGGCTGGTGGGATGGTAACATCAGATGTGAAGGTTCAATTCCAAAGTGATCCATCCATCACTGCTTGCCAGGCAACTCAATGCAAGCACAGACTTCCCTTGAGCATTCTGCACATCGTCTACGGTTGCAAGCCTTCAATTTTTCCCAGTGGCATGCACCCAGGATTAAAGGATTTTCCTTATTCCCACTGTACAAGACCTTCTTTACATGTTCTCGTTGCCCGAAGGGTCTTCAGAGCCTCGTATGGCCAAGCTGTTGAGTTGACTTGGCCTTTGGCCCTTCAACATGGGGAGGCATGAAGACATCCAGGTCTACAAAGAGTGAAATGGATTGGGGGCTAGCAACAGAACTCTCCTCGAGGAGTGGGAAAGATATAGACAGACAATTCAGAAACCAGCACGCTTGTCTCGGGAATATCTCAAAAATCAGAGGAATCAACTGACAGGGAACCAAAAGTCAGAGGTTTTTGGAGAGGAAAGGAAACTAGGAGTAAAATGGAGATCAAAGATGCGCGACTGACAGAGCTGCTAAGGCTCATTACGTCTGGAGTGAAATCAATGCCACTGAGCTTAACTGGGAGTTTTGCGAGGATCTCTTGAAGTTTTTACCCAACGCCTCAGCTCCATAGGTCAGGCGAGTCCAGTCCTCTCAGCTGCCAGTTAAAAGTTTTTCATTCTCAAGGCTGAGAAGTTTGGAAGCGTGATCAAACCCCATTCCAAAGCAACATCAGGAGAAAAGAAGAGGAAGAACATCCTCAGCATGGACTAACAAAAGTATTTCACGTAAACTCAGCTCTGGTGTGGTTTTGTACAAAAGGGAAATAGCTCTTGCTCCTTGCCTGGAGATGTGTTTATATATTCAGCATCTAAGGGCTCAGGTCTTGGGTTTATTTATAAACAAAAAGAGCATCAAAAGAACAAATCAATAAAAATCATGGGGATCATTCCCGGGGAGCTCCTCTGACACAGGCATTTCTTGCAAATCATTTATTCTGCAGCATCCTAGATAAAATGACGGTGCTCACCCCCCTCCATCCATCACTTGCCCTGATCCCCTTTGCCACTGGCTCTAGAGAATTTTTCAGAGAGCTACCTCCTAGCATAGGAGAGATCATGGAGAAAAATGCTACAACTCCAATGAGAAGGTCGGAAAACTTCCCCAAAAAACTCCCGCCCAGCGAGGGTGAATTGAGATTCCCCTCACTGCAGCCACGTCTGCAAGCCTCCTTCTTCCCTCTTTCATGCCCGAGGCCATTATGGTTCCGAGTCTCTTGCTTTCATGTCGGAATGAAAATATCATGATGTACAAATTATTACTTCGTAATTAATTATGCAGAATAACTAAAGTGAACACGACTTCAGCATTATGACAGCTTTGAAATTTACCACTTTGTAAATTAATAAGTAATGAATCCAGCTTGCTGGGTGTACATTTAAAATAAGAAAAGGTTACCTAAACAAAAAGAAAGGCTTGAGCTAATTTAGCTACAAAAGAGCATGAAGGAGCCTCAATTTTTTCGTTGGCAAGGGACAGAGAGGAAAAAGGTACCTCTCATCTGTCCCCCTTTTCAAGTGTATGAGAAATACTGGCAGGGATGAAGTAATCCCAACTCTACAACTCCTCCTAACCAAGCCTGACTCAGATTTCCCCAGACTTGGCAAGAGCCTACGGCCTCGCTGCTGTGGAGCCAAAGAAGAAGGGAAAAGGACAGACGAGGTAACGTCTGTACACAAGATTTATTTAAACCAGACAGCCACATTCAGGAAAGATTCTGGTGTCAATGGTACTTTTTTCCCCCCCCATCCTCAAAAACCACAAAAGTCATCTAGTCCTCAGACATCTCCAAGCTCCCACTGGGCACAGACCTTCCCCTCTGCAAGCTGAACCCTACAAACCAGTCTCCAACCCTGCAATCTTGGTCTGGACCAATGCTTTGAGCGGTCAAGGTACAAGGTGACAAAGGTAAGCATCCATCTTCCACGCTTAATGGGATCTTTGTTGCTGAGCTCCTGCTGCCCACCTCCATGACATCCTTTGGCTCCAAATCTGGGAAACCATCCAGAGCTTCTGTTATTTCTGGCTCTGACTGCCCAGCTATGGGCTGGGGGGACATGGCACAACCAACCCAACAACAAGCATGAGCACGGTCAGTCTCAGCTCAGAGGCTCTTTAGTTCCTCTATTCCTTCCCAAGAAAGCTGCTGGACACCAAAGGAGCATTGTTATGCATGTGTCAAAATTTTGGCGCTGTGGCAGCACAGTTCTGCAACACATGAACCACATTTTTTTTTTCTCTCCATCCCATCCGACCACCTGCAGTCTTTGAGCGCCATTTAAATCACTCCCAGTCAACTGGCAGGAGCTGTGCCTGGAACTACAACTGAGAGATGACCTTGGCAGTCCTGGGCAACAGTAATTAGAGTAATTAGTGACACATCCCTAGATGTCAGCCTGCTAGCCAAGGATCTACGGGACACCTGTGGTGCACAATGTCCTGAGTTAATGACCACAAGCTCTGGGGCATGTTTTTTTCCCCAGCTCTTGCCGCAGCAATAAATTATCCTGTGTATGCAAGAGAATGCCAGCAAACAGCCAGGATGTGGCCCAAAAAAACCCCAAAAACCCTGCTTTGCTCCACTTGGCAAACCCATGCAATTCCAGAACAATTTTCTTGTTGCACTGGATGGGATCAACATAACTCCCAGAGCACACAAAGGTGCCAGATCACACCTTTATAGGGGACAAGACAGGCTACCATCTATGTGCTTCCCCAACAGCAGAATGCCTACCAGCCTAACACACCATAAACGTGTCCACAGGGACAAGACAGGCTACATCTACGTGCTTCCCCAACAGCAGAATGCCTACCAGCCTAACACACCATAAACGTGTCCACAAGCGATGGGAATGAACATTAGTTTCACGCCCAGGGACAGCACAACCACTTTTTTTTTTTTTGGCACAGGGGCATGTTTCCAGTAGTCATGGAAGTTTTTTATGTTAAGCACTGCAAAGTCAGCTAATTTTGGGAGGACAGAGGGGGAAAAAGATCTTAGGAAAAAAAAAAATCACACCCAAGAAACCTGGATATAAAGTAAAAAATAGGGGATAAGATATTTTGCAATAGCCAGTTGAGTTGGCTATGCGGTCTCCATCACTGACAAGGTGCTAAAGAGATGACAGGTGGCATCTCAGCACTCTGCTCATGCCAACAGGTTTCAATGGAAAAAACAGCTCAGCTTTTTCTCCTCCCCAAAATTATCTATTTTTTTTTCCCAGTCCCTCTTCTTAAGGAAATATACACATATATAAAATCAACGCTTCACTGAGCACTGCTGCACCAGCCTGTGATTTGCTTGGT
>NW_010097640.1:34311-35322 GCF_000699245.1 Pterocles gutturalis
ATTTGCTTGGTGGCTCCCAAGTCCCGCCTCAAGGAACCTAAGCCAGCCCCAAAAACTGGTACATGTGCATTTAAAAACAAAAAAAGCTTATAACTTTACAAGAAATTGCATGTGTGTGTTCCATGGGATAAAAAAAAAAACCTTGCAGCAACCACAGACATGCCTCTTTCCTCTGGGTAACAACACTCTTCCAGCAAGAAACTTGTGTTCTGTCCTGCTCAGCCTGATGCAGGACACAAAGCCAAGCCTCCAGCATCCCCACAGCATGCCCTGCAAACTCATTTTTTCTTTTTTGTTGTTTTTCTTTTATTTTCTTTTCCCCTTTTTCCTTTTTCTTTTCTTTTTTTCCCTTTTTCCTTTTGCTTCCCCCCCCCCCCCACACATCCTGCACTTTTTTCTTTGGCCCCCCCCCCCCCCCTTTTTTCTTTTTTTTTTTTTTTGCCATACAAAGTCTGGATTTCGATAAATTGACATTTCCCACTCAAAAAAAAAAAAAAGGCACATCAGCAATAACCATATCCTAACCAAGAAAGCAAAGATGCAGCAACATAAACCCGGGTCAAGACCTGCAGCAGAGCCCAGCTCGAGCCCCAGCGCAGCGTTTGGACCGCCAACCCCATGGGGAAAAGGCTTCCCCATACTTCCACTCGTGTTTTTCAGTGACCAGAGGCAGCAGAGCTGGGACAGGCAGATTGCAGCGGGATGAAGTGTTTGGGCAGGCAGGGGGGGATTTAAAGGATTGGGGGGAGGGGGGAGAGGATTGTCAGATTCGATGAGGGATCAGTGTGAAGGTTGAGCACGAGAGCAGATGTCGGTGATTTCCATCCCCACCCCAATGCTCTCCCCTACAAGCATTATCCACTCTCAGCAGCAGAGATCTCCTGTCATCCCTTTTTTTTTCCTCCTCTCCATTCTCCAGGCTCTGCAGGAGCCAGCTGCTTTCCCCAAATCCACAGGCAAAAGACTCAGCTAATGTGAAAGATTAAAGGTGTCTCTCTGGCTGCCTTTCCC
>NW_010097640.1:35433-36281 GCF_000699245.1 Pterocles gutturalis
TCATCCTCCTCTTTGGGTCCTTAATAATAAAAAAAATTAAAAAAAAAAATTCCTTTTCTCCTGCTCTTAACCTTTCCCACCCAAAAAACCTGCAAATTCCCCGTGGTCACCGACCCTTCTGCTCCCAGAGCATCCCATGGTTTTGGTGGGCTGAGACCCACCACTCGTGCACCTGTTTATGTTTAAAATCCGTAGACAATTCACTCCCTACAACACCACCAGCAGATAATGAGTCCCCAAGGCCTTTTTTTCTCTCTAAAAAGCTCCAATAGTTTCCTCCAAAAAAAAAAGAATTGAAGCCCCATGTGAGCAGCTTGCACAGTTTGACCTCTTCTCCCTCCCTTGCTGAGCGAGCTGGTGCAAACGTGGTTAATGAGCCAGACTTCTCCAACCGGGCTTAGACCAGAGCTGAAATCATTTCTGTTGCAATCCAGAGGATGCATCCATCACTAGATCAGATAGGCTCAAGAAAAAAAAAAAAAAAAAACACTCAGAAAATGGGAAAAAGGCACCAAAATGCCTGCGCTGAGCAGCAGCAATGTGAAAAGCCAGCAACAGGAGAATGGTACGAATGCAGAAGATGCAGCAACTCCACAAGCAAGCAGCTCTCTTGCAGAAAAATCTTGCCCATCCAAAGGTTCAGCCGGCATTTAAAATATCAGCTGCTTAACGCGGCTGTTTTTCAAAGGAGCCAAAGGGGCTCGGGCACTCACCTCGCACCCTTGACTGCGGGGAAGAGAAGGGACCACTCGGTGCTGTGCGAGAACAGACCCTCCAGCTAAAGTCACAGCAGCGCATAAAGCAACCAGACACAACTTACTAGTGTCAGAGAGTAAAAAAAACCACAA
>NW_010097641.1:0-23901 GCF_000699245.1 Pterocles gutturalis
TTTTATAATAAATTATTAATTTATATAATAAGATTAAATAATTGTAAGGAATTACAGTGTTACAGGTTCAACATGGCACATGTTATACAGATGGAAAACTTCCCAGGTGATGAATCTCCACATCTCACCTGTGAGCTGGGAGTCCCCATCCATGTTCAGAAGGGCATTGTAGTGAGATCCTACAAGAGCTCTGTGCTATTTAATATTTGTACTCATGACCCAGGAGAAAACATAAAATGGCCACAGATAAAGCTTCAGGTGGCAGAAAGACCTGGGGAGATGATGGAGAGGTCTTATTGCTGTTATAAAGCAATATCTGGGAAACTGGACAAAAGCAAACAATACGCATTGTAACAGGGATGAATGTGAAGTTATTCCCGCTGGAGTAAAGGCTGTAGCCATAGTGGAGACACGACCGTGCTGGGAAGCAGTGAGATACAGAAGGCAGGAGGGTAATCAGCCCTCGGTGTGAAGGTCCGCAGCAGTGTGCCAGCCAGAAGTGCAGTGTTCAGTAACAGCCACCAGATAAGAAGGATTCTCCTAAATTGGAGGAGACGTTTAGAGATGCAGCAGAGGAAAGCTTAGATGATGAAATAAAGTCAGGGTGGTGAATAACTCCAGAAGTTCAATCAGTTGAACTTAGCCAAGAGAAGGTTAAGGATGGGTGATCCCGAAGTGACTGAGTAAGGTAGAGAAATTTAATACTAGATGTACAGTGAGATTTAACATAAAAAGCACAGGGTGAATCTGTTCAGACTACAATAAGGTGTATTGTTTTTTTTAACAAAGGACAACCTCGTTAAAACTGTGAATGAAGGATTCTCCATCACAGAAATTGAAAAATAATAGCTGGATGTTTTTATTACGGGTACAACCTGGTTCAAATGTGAACACAGGGAAGTCTGTGGTGTGGGGTTCAGACTAGACGACCCCCATGTCCCTTTGGGACATTAAACCTCATCAGGGTAGGGCTGTGACGCACTAAGATTATATGCTGATTTGTCTCATCTATACACAGGCTAAACTAACAGGAATCCAGTTTCTGACTGCCTAGAGACAGCATTGCCATTTGACATAGACAAAATTACACAGGTTCTGTTAATTTAAAAAAAATATTTTAAAATTGATGAATTGGTGGCTGGACCTTGTTCAGTTCTGCAGTGGAGGGAGTTTCTGCTGTCGCCAGTTGTGCAGCCCAAATGCTGAATTTCTGCTAAAGCAGTCAAAGGCAGCATTTTGTGAAGACTTGTAGGGGCTGAATATGTTCAAGGGAACCACTAGAAGACATGTCAGGAATGAAAATATGTGGTGAAACCCTTGATGAGGGGAGGTGTGCACATGAGTAGATTGCTCTTAACAGTAAGCACAGCCAGCTCGGGTTCTCCTGCTATTATTAAAGCAGCAGAGAGCCATTTGGATGGGTGTTAGGAAAGAAGGATGAAGTCCTGTATTTTTACTGGTGGCTTTTTTCCTTTGTGCCTTTGTTCCCTTTCGTGGGAGGGTGTCCATGTCTGGTGCTCTGGGATCACCAGAACCTGCCCAGCTCCTCCCTTCACCTCTTTTCCTCCAGAGTGGTAGCCAGATGTTAAAGAAAAAATAAAAAATCCTTCTCATTCTGCATTGTTTCAGTGCCTTTTAGTTCTGCAGTGACAGATGACCTGCTGAAGTCTGGTGCTGGTGTGCCTGGGGACAGCTGTTCATCAGGAGCGCTGCCCCACTGCCCAGCGCAGCCATTGATCTTCCCTCCTGCTGCTCATCGGCACTGGCTTTGCTGCTCGCCCTCGCCCGCGCTTGCGAGCACTTCACCGTTCCAACGCACAGGCTGGTGTTGCTGTCAGTCTGCACAAGGTTTTATGTACAGCAGAGGTGTGGATTCACGTGGCCATTGTTCCAAGTTAGGGAACTACTCTGTGTGATGTTTCACCTCATTTGCTCTCAGGATGCATAAGGGGAGTTGGGATCACCGACAAAGTGGCCCTGCTCCTCCCTCTGTTAAAAGCCAGCGACAAACCCTTGCATCCTGTCGGTGCCTAATTACATACTCCTCAGCTTCATGGAGACACAGGTATTTTTCTCTTGGTGGCATTTTTTATTTCTCATCTTCCTCTGTGAACTGTCATTTAATTTTACGAGTTTCAGAAGTGATTGTCTGGCTGACGTTTGGAGCCTTTGATTACACCCCAGGAGATATCTTGGCAAAAGCATCTCACAACAGTCTAAGGCATGGAGTCCAATGCTACAGAAGTACTTTTTCTTGCAGTGCTTAATTAAACTCCTCATCACAGACATAAACAAGTCCTGGGAGGGATGAGGATCCATCGGTGCCTATGGAGCCTGGCAGCCCAGGCGCAGCCTCCGGCTCTGACAGCTCCTGCCTTGCCAGCTGCCAAAAGTGAGGCAGAAGCTTGAGGAGAAAGATCACTTTATGCTTCCCTGGTTTCTTTTAGTCTCTCCCTAGCTCTCTACATGCCATCATTACGCAGAAGCATACGGTCATTCTTAGGTTGCAGCAGAGTACTGCTGACATTCTGTGTCTGCTGTTTACCACTGTGTGCGTAATGCCTTAACCAAATGTCCTTTATCCTCTCTAGTGACCGGAACAAAAATAAAGGTTTGCTGGAGCGAGAAAAGAGGTTTGCAAGCCTGCCACCATTGCTACATCACCAGCTCTGCTGAGTAATCTTACAGCTCCCCCCTGCAGCTCACTCGTAGATGGATGGATGGCTGCAGGGGCACCAGAGCTCTCCAGCCGCTGTATGCTGGCCTTCCCCTGGAAACAAGCCACCGAGGGCTGGTCCCCATCTCTGCACCCTGTCCTGGGTTGAGCTGAGACAGACTTAACTTTCTTCATAATAGCTAGCAAGAGGCTGTGTTTTGGATTTGTGCTCAGAAGAAAGCTGATAAAAAGTGATGTTTACGCAGCTGCCAAGGTCAGCTTCTCTGGCTGTCTCCCTATTCTTGGGGGGGGGATTGAGTGAGCGGGTGTGTGGTTTGCCCCCAGCCAAGGGCAAACCTGTCACACACCCCAATATTGGGTTGCTGCACTTGCTGTGGGCCTCCAAGATCTGTGACAGCCAGTGCCACACAGCTGCACGCTGGGGATTGCTGCTGAGTCTCACAGCTCGTTACACCTGTGGGAGAGGTCCCGGCAGCCCCCCTGCACACAGCTCTGCCAGGGAGCAGCCAGAATGCTTTGGAGCCTGCTGAGCAGAGCTGTTCTCTGTGCCCACACAATACTGATGCGGCTGCAGGTAGCAGAGGCTCTGAATATGGGTCCCTCTGCCTTTAGGAAAGGTCTGTGCCCAGCAGCCAGGCAGGGATTCATTAACCTTAGAACCAGGATCTGACACCCCTGCCCTCCTGCAGATGCATGGGGAGAAGTGCCATCAGGGGACTGGGCTGGCAGCTTTCCATCTCTTCAAGCTCTTTTTGCACTTTGCTCACAGGGGCTGTCTTGCATTTTTCTTCTTGGAATTAAGTGCAGTGTTGAAAAAAACAGGAGTATGAGACATGCTCCAACATCAAACTCCATGTGCAGAATGCTTCTGACTCTGCAAGCTGCTCAGGAGGGAAAACCTCCTCCTGCCATGCCCCAGGGCATGAACTAGCACTTGGGCCAAGCCTGTGCCAATCCTGACATCCCAAAGCTCGCTGGAGAGGCTGCGTGTTTGCACGGCTCTTGGGGCAGCCTGAACTCTTGGATGCATCAAAGGAAAAGCAGACAAGTAAAGTGGTGGAGGAAGGAGGTGTGTATTTCAGGGTGTTTTTCAGGATGAGCTGTCTCCAGGTGAGCTGGTTCATTTGGGAGATCCATTTAAGTACAGCATTACGGAAGGGGCTGCCTGGGATGAGCTGTGGCAGTGCTGTAGGACCCGGGAGTTTCCTGGCCTCAGCCCTCTGCAGTGAATTAAACCAGTTGTGTAAGTTCAGAGATCACCACCAGTTTGGCTAAGCTGCCACAAGCGCTGCTGGATGAGCTGGTCACACACCCTGGCACAGGGGTCATCTGGATTTATACAGCACCTGGCACTGAGGCTGGGGGCTCCCTCAACAGCCTGGGGATCCACGCCGTCAAACTCATCGTCTGGACACTAGTTCTGATGAGCCCAGGAAAAGGCAGGGGCTCTCCTTGTTGCTGAGTTTCCTCCTGGGTGAAGTGTGGGAATTGCCTCCTTGGGATGTGCTATCGGGAGGTCTGGGTTTCCCAGGGATAGCTACAGCGTCTGAAAAACACAACGCTCTCTCGATTCTTTTCCAACCTTAGATAAACAAAGCAAAAGAAAAAACCAAACACAGTTCTGAGCACTGATATTCATTATTCCTGTTCAGCCCTGTAGGACTCAGTTGCTTTGTGCTGGACGTGGGCTGAGTACAGATTTGTGGGTGCTCCATATTCCTACCCGAAGCCAATGGAAGGCGTGTTGCTCTGCTGCTTGGTGCAGGGAAGGACAGCCTCTGAATGCTGTGTGCCTGCTGCTATGGCACTAATTTCATATTTGTCTGCTAATATGCCTGGCCACACACATTAAGGACTTTAAACGTGATCTATGTTATTAATCCTGGTACTGAATTGTAAATTTGCTCTGACTGGTGGCAGTGCTGTGGCGTCTGCCTCTCCCTGGTCTGCCACTCGTGCCATGTCCCGCAGCCAGCGGGTATAAACCCAGGGAAAAGTCTAACTGAGGGCTGCTCTGAGCATCAGGCTGGTTAAGGACCTCCGGGTTGGGGTATTTACTTATCAGAAGCACTCAAATCCCCTGCCCAAGAAAACCTGTATAAGAATCTGCTCTGTCCTGGGATTCCCCGTGCTTACAGCTCAGGGGATGCTGCAGAGACACCACCTCAGAGGCTTCCAGAGGGCTGTGCTGAAGAAAGCGAGTGAGATATTCCTGCCTTAGTGGCCAACCCCATGGTTTATACAGCAACGTGCTCTTCAGAAACCAGTGTGCCATTTGTCCCCTATTACCAATGCCCAGGGAGGAAGGAGGCCAGTGACAAATAAATTACCTAGACCTGTGTAAATGCTATCAGGCTTTTATTATTATCTCCTGGCTAGGTTATTATTCTGCTCCCTTGACGATTTCTTCTATTCCATTTCTGTCAGCAGCTGTGTTTGTCGTCCTGCTGCATTAATACATGTGCTTTTGCCTCCTTGCCCCTGTTAGCTACCGGAGCTTGGTAAGAAAAGGCAGGTTTGGTGGTTTCACATCGCAGCACAGAAGCATGCGGCTTCTCCGCATGGCAGCGCCCCAGGGAGACAAGGGCTGACCCGAGCCTAAGGGATGTACATGGCTATGACAGAGGTAACCTGCTGAGCCCTTTGTTGTCTCTGTACAAATGCCATGGGCTGTTTTCTGTGTTGCTGAACATATGTAAGCAAGAAACAAAAGCCACCTGGGGAGATGAGATGTGGGGAACTGGGGAGGTCTGCTCTGCGGGAAGCACCAGCAAGAGGTATTTAAAGGGAAGGCTCACACCGTCAGTAATTAATGCTCCTGTTAGATGCTCCTCTTTTTCTGACGATCTCAACCTGCTTAATCGTTGAGATCTAGGCACCGAATCAGTCCACAATCCATTTACTCTGTCATCTGGCCTCTGCACAGAGAGATCAGATCCTTGCAGGAAAGATGACGTGGACCCTAAAAATCCACAGTCCTCCCTGTGCCTCTGCTTCTCTGTGTGGAAGTGAAGCTAAGGATACTCATGATTTTTCACACAGGGAGGGTATGTAAGCAAGACCTCAGCGACAACCCTTGACAGGCTGTTTATGTCCTTAGACCAGTGTGTCCCACATCCTCCGTCTGGTAACAGCCGTGCTGCTGCTGCTGCGCATACATGACCTGGGTGCTCTTGGTGGGGGCTTACTTAATTGCTTCCTGATGTTACATTGTTAGAAGTTTGCTTCTGCTCTGAAACAAGAAGAATTTAAACTATAGGCACCTGGGAAAGGCAGCCAAAGCCCTGCAGCCTTCTCTGTAACCTGCCAGCTGCACCCCTTGTGTTACCGGCCACCAACCTGAGGCTGCTGTACGGTTTTCGCACAAGCAGCGAAAAACGGAGCAAAATTCCTCAAGTCTGCAGGATTTGTGACTCTGGCCAAGCAAAAGCCACTTATGCAGCCCTTCTCAGCGCTGCCTGTGAGGAGGCTGTAGTTAATATCTGCAGGATGCCGGTACCCCACTGGCCTTCTGCCCACCAGCCGTTTGTACAGAGGAGTTGTGTCTCATCCCACCGCCTGATGGACAAGCTCCCTTTCTGCCAGGGGCTGGGCTGTGCCACGGAAATAGAGAGATTTGTATTCCAGCCCAGCCGTCGCCGTGCGATGTGATGCAGTGACAGCCATAAAGTTCCTGGATAGAGTTGTTACATGATTAATAACAACAGGAGCAGCTTAATAGATGAAGCCGTTTCCTTTACCTGGGATCTGTTCTGGGACTTACTGCTGTAGAGCTTGAATGAACTGAACGAGGATCTTGTTGCTAATTAGCGTGCATGACCACAGCCCGGTACTGGAGGCTGCTGGTAAATGGCCGGTCTCGCCAAGCACCTCTCCCAGCCTCTTCCTGGGGTTTCGTCCTCCCTCGGAGCCAGCACCCAGCAGAAGCAGGGCAGTTGCCATCAGAGCCAGCTGCAGGAAGGTGGTGACACTCAGAGCAGTTATCCTTCCTCATTGGGAAGGGTCCAAGTATATAAGACTGTGTGAGGTACTCTGGCGTAATTTTCCCTACGGAAAAAAGATAAACTGTTCTTTCATGAGCATGAGGCACATAAATAACGTATCTCTTTTGAAATATCTGTGAGCCCGTATGTTAATATCCATTTTTGCTCCCTTCAAAGAAAGAACAACAAAGCACATCGATGACAGATCTCCAATAAATCCTGACCTGTTGTGAAGCAGTCCCCAGGTTGGCACATGCTGCTGCTGAACTGATGAAAGGCATTCTGCTTCTATAAAAGGGTGAATCAAAACAACTCAGTGACATCCTGAAGCTCTTCCTGAGAAGCCTGCTCAGGGAATTAGGGACCCATGACACCCCTCTTATTTTGTGTCTCATGCCTCAAACTGCTTTAGAAAGGTGGAGGTCTCACTTGATTCCAACTTGAGGCAGGAGCGCAGAGAACATCAGTGCTGGGAGGTGGGGGCACCTGCCTCTACCCAAGCTGCAGGTCCCAGCATCCCTCATGTAAGCAGAGTGAAAGTAGTAAATGCACTTCCCCAGCTCCAAATGCTACATATTGCTGGATGAAAGACCATGTCCTATTGCTGACACCTTCCCACAAGCACCAAAATTTAAATCATTGGTTCTGGGCTCTACAAAGTCAGCAGAGCCTCACTGCCAGAGGCTCACAGCTCAAGCATGGGAGGGAGAGTTTTTCTATATGACGACTTCTCCCACCTTATAAAGCATTGCCCATGGCTGTCCATGTCCCTGGTTCCCTGGATCAAAGGGTTGACAGAAGATATCACTATTGTTCTTGTGGGCACAGAGAGATTGAAGGTCTTGGCCAAGGACACGAGCACCTAACTCAACCGCAGTGCTGGCTTGTGGCTGAACCACACTGTGCGCGAGGGAGTTTGTCCTGCAGCTCTGCTCGGGCAGACAGCGTTTCGGAGGCTCTCCCCCCATTTCCAAACAATGCCAAGATGCATTAATTTCCTCTCCCCTTCTGCTGTAACCACTTAGTTGGCTCTTGTTATTGGATTATTTATAGTAATTCTGGAAAGTGTTTTGGAATCAGCAGAAGGGCACAGTGCTAAATACAATAGCATCGCCTCGTGAGATCTGACATTTAAAAACAGGGGATCTAATTACTGAAACCAAGGGAGACAGTAAATGTCAGGAAAAGCCAGTGGCTGTTGGCTTGATACCGTGACTCCTGAACGGCTGCCCATGGTCTGCAGCAGCCAGAGGAGCCGTTGGCAGCCCGTGGTTTCTCCCGTGGAGCACACAGCCCAGGAGGACAACTCCAGCACCTCTTCAGAGGATGCAACATGTGCTGCTTCTTCCAGCATCATCTGAAAACAACATGAGGCTATGCACATTCTTGACTGATGGGTATGCCTGCTACCACTGTTATTCCCACACCCAGCCCCTTTTACTCAAGTTGGGAGGGTCAAATACATTTCTAGACCTAAGCCCAGGGTTTCCAGCCTGACCCAGTCTGAAGTACCCAGCAGCCTCCCAGCCTGCTTTCCTCTCGCAGAGGAATTCCAGTGCAGAGCATGTCCAAGCTGTCTGAAACAGTGCAGCTGCCTAAAAACTCGAGTTAATATTCATGCATTGTGCAGAATTTCAAATACATCCACCTCTCATCGGCAACGTCAAACTGTCTTGACAGTTAATGAGCTAGGCACAGACTCTAAACC
This sequence comes from Pterocles gutturalis, assembly GCF_000699245.1. Taxonomy (NCBI): domain Eukaryota; kingdom Metazoa; phylum Chordata; class Aves; order Pterocliformes; family Pteroclidae; genus Pterocles; species Pterocles gutturalis. The sequence goes on from NW_010097641.1 coordinate 8,369, forward strand.
AGCAAGTTGTAACTGAATAAATATGATAAACAACCTGTTTCCAGATGGCTTTTTATGTAAAACTATTTATGCAGTGTTGATAGATGGCAAATTTTATGCCAATAAATCCTCGTATTTTAAAACATTTGCCTTCTTAATTGCCCAGTTTACATGTAAAATATGTTTATGTGCATTGCTAAGTCGAAAAGTGACATGGGAACATCTCTGGACTGAGTAAGCACTATTCCTGCAGTGGCCCATCGGCCTGGGCTCACGAGAAGAACAGCGTCAGAGGAATGTTACCTGTGAAATCTTTTGCATAATAGAGTCAGGCTCTGATCGGGGCTGGTTTGAGAGTATGTATTGCTGTTAAGCGGGAACACGAAGCCCCGAACCTGCAGGCTGGTGGGACCTTGAACGCTGATGGGGAGATGCAGCTGCGGATGAAGCCGGTGCTGGGAGCAAGGCTGCGGTTTGGTAGTGGGTGGTGGCTCAGTCACTGGTCACAGGACCTCTGCTTCACATCTCTAAAATGGGACATCTGGTACTCTGCCTCCTGGGGATGGCTCTGCTGTAAGCGCACTGATGGCCCTGGGATACCCTGACCCTGCAGGCATCATCATCTGGGGGAGAAATCAGTTCTATCCCAGTCCCAGAGAGTGTCTCGCAGTCTCCCAAGATCTCTCCACTGCTGAGGAGTTCCAGTATATCAGAGAGAGGACACTGTGCTAAAGCAATGACAGCCCAAACCATACAGATGAGAAGACTGGGGTGAGTCTATGTCCTTGTAGCTCACCAGGCTCCCTGGTGCCTTTTGCAGCTGGGTCCTCCCAAACCCCCAGTTTTGCTCCTGGCTGTCCCTGCCACCTGCATACAGCCAGGGCAGGATCAGGACCACGCACAGGTCCCTCTGTCCAGTTGTGCAGTCCGTCCTCACCACAGGTTGTCTTCTGAGCACTTCACACTGTCCCCTAGAGGAGAACCCATCCTGCCTCTCCATGCTTTGCTGAGCTTTCTCCAGGGCCACCCAGACCCTCTGCTCCCCATCCCCACCACCCACTGGAAACACAAATTGCACAGAGACACAGCAGGAGACACTGAGCATCCCCCTGGCTCTGGTGCTGAGCCTTGATCCCTAACTACCTGCTGACTACCAGGGGATCTTCCATGGGGTGCTGGCTTCATCCCAAGGAGCTCCATGATGACAAATGCAGGAGAGAGAGTCCTGTTAGACACACAGCCTCCCAACACAATTAGTTCATGGTCTATCTGCACGCTTATTACTGGCTATTTGCTCTAATAGGTTCAATCATGTAAAACATTAACATAAATTGACACCAAGCAGATTTATCCCTTTGAAATGTTTACTCATTTAGGATTCCTGGTAGTCATTGGGCTCAACTCTACAGTATATGGGGTGTTTTATTTAGCCTTTAACTCATTTATTGGGTATTTATAGAAGAGGGCTTCCCTGAGCAGTAAAACCAGAGAGCTTTGTACACAACAGCTACGTCCTTCTGACAGGTTTATTTGGTTTTATGTCTTTAAGGAATAGCTTTACCTCACTCTGTTCTCAGCTTAGCCTTGCCACTAAAGTCATTCAAACAAAGCCTGACCCGCTGTGTCTCTGGTGACATCCAGGCACTGTGGTCCTGGCTGGTCCTTGCAAGGCCAGGACTGCGAAGGATGCCAGGGCAGACCCCAGGGCTCATCACACCATCCCACATCTCAGCACCAGACGTGTATCCAGCGCACTCAGCAGCATCAGAAACCTGGCACCCCACAGGCAGATGTCCAGGGACAGAGATGCTGAATCCCCTCTGCGGGAGCAGGGTGTAAACCTGTGCAGAGCCCCGTGTCACTGTTCCTTGCTCTCCAGTATTGAACGGGAGCCCTCACCCCATCCTCATCACTAAAACAGAGAGGTGTCCACCAGCGTCGCTCCCCTGGCTGGCCACGGCAGACAGCCCCCAGCCGACGGGTCACGGCAGGAGGCATGAAGTAGTGAGCAGAGACTTCATGCCATCCTGTCAGATTTCTGGGAGAGTTCTGAGGGGTTTTTTAGCTCAAAGAGTAACGTATGCACCCAGCCAGCCTCCCATTAATCTGGGTGCCCTTGTCCTGTCAAGAGAGCTAGAGTTTGAAAACTCATGTGCAAGGTGTAAGATCCTGAACTAACTTTTAAAATGGTTGCCTAGTGCCTGTTCTTTAAAAACAGCCTTTTCACCAGCAGAGGTGATGGGGTGTTCTCATATGTCTGCATACAGTGAGGGTCACTTGCTGTGCCATGCTTGGCAAAAAAGAATTAAAAAACGAAGAAAGAGATCTTGACTTTTCATCCTGATTTGACATGGGGATGCTTTTTTTTTTTTTAAATAGAATTTTTACCAGATGATAAAATCGTTTCCCATTTATGCTCCAGTTATCACTGTGATGTGTATTTTTAGATATGATTTTGATGGGTGAAGGAGGTGGAGAGAAGTCCAGGACCTTCTGTGTTACCTCATATGTTCTATGCAGCTATCAGCTGACATGCTGCATTTAAAAGCTCAGAACATCAGGATTATGCTGCCTTACTTCATCTGATTTCCCCCAGAAAGGGAACTACTCCTGTAGCACTAAAGCACCTCATCTCCCACCTCCATCACCATCTTCAAAGGGTCCCACAAAGCCTGGCCAAAAGCGAAGGAAGGTGTGGAAAGACGACTGCCCACCCACCACCACAGTCATGAGCCCATAAAGCAACAGCTCAGCTATAGGTTCTCCATCTCCTTTTTTCATTCCACATTTCAGTGACATTTGAGAGTCATCTCAGAATTTAAAACACATAGATTTTGACATTTTATTACTTGCCTGTCTCTGTTTTATGGTTATTAGGATGGGTGAAAAATTAAGGTTCCTGGAGGCTGCTGTGGAAACTTCTATTTATTCAAAGGGCATGTAAAAAATGGCTGCGTCCCCCGTAGGCGACATAACGAGATTTAGGATCATTTCAGGCTCTCGGTTGCTTTGCATAATGAGCATGGTACTTCCAGTGTCAGAAGCTCAATCCCAAGACCTTTCTGCCCACCCAGTAGCTCCCATTTCATCCCCACCCTGCCTCCAGTGCACCCACCTGGCAGGGGCTGTGGGCACAAGGGGGTGTCCGAACTCCTTCGCGTTTGTCACAAGTGTCCACGGCGTTGCGATTTCAAGGGAGGTGGGTGGCCAAAGAGCCGGATCCCCATGGTGCAGGGGATGGGGACAGGCTCATGGGGTCTGGCATGGGCAGCATGGTACGGAGGGGCCAAAGGCATCTCCTTCGTGGATGAAGATGAGTGAAACTCATCCCCACTGCTCCCTCCCCTCCACATTTCTGGGTGTTATTTGATTTCATAGGCTCTGCCTTGTGCTCCTCCAGCTCCCAGCCGCTGTCGGGTTTCCAAGCAAGCTTTACTGCTGCATGTGTTTACTTCTTGCCTGAATTTAAACTCCAGAGTCTTCCTAAATAGGAACTGCCTAGAGAAAACGCCAATATTCAAGCGTTCTCCCCTTCAGAACACGATGCTCTTAGCTCAGCCGCAGAGTCACCGGTGCTTGTTTGAAGGACGCCCAACACGATTGCTGCTTCCCCTCTGAGCCCTTTGCTGAGTTCACACGTTGCACATACAAGTCTCCTCCCGTTCAACCCAACCAGAACCCTATTAGCTACAACATTTTTACAATTCATGAGCCACACCAGGGGTTTGCTTAACACTCATCCGCTAGTCTTTCTAGCTCACTGGCAAGGTGTCCAATTAGTCTGAACAGCTCTTAGCTTTAGTACAGTTAATTGTTTCATGTTGCATGGCTGTGGCTAGGGAGTGCCCTAAATTTCCCAAGAGATTTTTTAATTATTGCTGCTATGCTGCCAGTACTTATTCTCCTTCCCCTCCCTGAAGTCACCTATCACCTCTCAGATGTGTTTTCTCCCATCGCAGCGTGACTGTATGACCAGCATTGCTCAGCCACAATTAACGTGCAACTCTCGCAACCAGTCGTGGGGGGGTGAATTGTAAAAATTGTTTTCCCCCTCGTTCTTTTGTTTGTCTTTTCTGAAGAACCGCTTGTGGATTCTGGCAGAAACATGACCAGCTCATATTCCCAGCTTCTGCAATTATGGGAACCATTGTTAGCGAGAAATTGGCACAGAAAATTAGAAGCACTTGGAATTTGGTTTGTAATGTTTTACTAAGAGCCTGAAACCGAGTTATTCAAGGCATGTAAGAAATTACTGCATGTGTAGGCAAAACTACAGAGGATGTTTCCCTGCTTTAGGGAGAAACCTGTATCTAAATCCCAAGGTGCAGAGGCTCGATTTCCCCATCCCAGGCAGGGACTCTAATTACATGACCATCATACAAAAGGTGCTTTTACATCCCTCCCAGAAAGCTGCCAGGGGCTGGTTCCATGTGTCTGCAGGGGCTGGGGCGCTGCCTGGCCTTTCGTGGAGGCCACAGCACTGTGCTCATGCCATGCCCCACAGCATTGATGAGTTTCCCATTTTCTCAATTGCTGGCTTACCCCACCCTCTCCATCTGCACTTTGGACTATGGGCAAATAATGGACTTTTTCCCTGATGAATAAACTGGGAAACTGGACATCTCTCCAGTGCCACTGTCCCCCGAAACTAGCCTCTCTCTCAGAGTCACAGAAGGAAAACCTTTCCGTTTAATCCAGTCTATTTCTTCGGGTCCATTTAGTCCCATAACACCTTTTCCTCCAGTTAAGCCAATTCTTAAATTTAAAAACTCTCTAGAAATTAAAAAAAAAAAAAACCAAACCAAAAAAAACCCCACCATCTTCAGACACAAAAAGCTTTGCTAAGAAAGCCTGCTAACAAAATGTGCTGCTGTTTCCAAAGCATTTCACCTGGGAAATTCCCAGATTGCATTTTGTTTTGGTTTGGTTTTTTTATTTTTCAATCCTCCCTGCCTTTTTCTGGCTGAAATTGCCATTGCTGTTTCAAGACATTCTTGAATATTTGCTGTTATTTACTCTTTTTTCCTCTGAAGTGAGTTTGAAGCCTGTGTGCGGTATGGAAGAGCACAATAAAACCATACGGCAGCATCCCCTTGTCGTCAGGGGTCCGGACGGAGGTAAGGAGCTGGACAGGGCAGAGAGAGACCCGAGGGGTATCTTGGCACTGCAGAGGTGACTATGTAGAAGCTGTCTTTGTCATTTTGAAAAATGATGTGAAAAGTGGCCAAATGCTGTGCAGTGATCCAAGAACAGGAAAGCCCCAATGAGATCCAGACCTCAGCTGGAAAATTGTTACAGACCCAGAAACGGGGAAAGATCGCAAGGCAGAGGATGAGGAGCCCTGCAGAGGGGCAGGCTGTCCCGCTGGAGGGGATTCCACCCTGCGAGAGAGAACAGGCGCTGGCTGGCGGAGCAGGGGCAGGGTGAGCCCTGCAAAAACACCTTTCTGAGGCAGACCGGGATTTGGACACGACCCGTTGTCTTCAGACTCCCAAAAGAGCCCTTCCTCTCCCTGTCCCTCCTTTCTGCAGCTTTTTGCCATACGAGGCAATGCTCCAGCAATGCTGGTCCAGCTCCTGCCTCTTCCCCTCTCTTTTAACGGTCGCTTCCCTCCCTCCTTTTGTTCTTCCACTCTTCTTCTTCTCTTTTTTATTTTCATATTCTTACTTTCCTGCTGCTTGGGGTTTATCTTTGACTTTTAAAAATGGAACCTGGCTGTAAAATTCACCATATAGATTATCCATTTTTCAAAAGAGCGCTCTTGACATTATATGGGGACAGAATTCAGGAGGAATATATATAACTGCAATCGAGCAAACGGCAAAAACACTTCCTCCAGAGAGTTCCTCACAGTTCACTAAGAAAAAACAAAGCCTAGACACTGAATCATCAACCTCCGGCTTAATTATAGACACACAGCGGCACGGTATCACAGCGCTGATGCTAGTGCTGCACAGCTCCTGCCCGTGTGTCTGCCCGGCATCGGCAAAGAGCTGATGGAGCGCTGAGCGAAGTCATTCTTCAAAAATACTCCATTTAGGAAAAGAAGCAGCAAGAACTATTAGCAATTTCAGTGTGTCGAGGAACCGGGCATTTCATCTGGGGGAGGAAGGTGGGGAATCAGTCATGCTGTTTCTTCAAGTGTTTTCATCAATGAGGGAAGAAAAATGGGATGAAGAGAAGAAAAATAGTAGGAACCTGGAGGCAGAGAGGAGTCAGGAGAAAAAGACAAGACTGAAATCTTCCTTCCCATGAGAGGGGTGGGGCAGAGGTTGGGGTAACACGTGGCAGCAATTGGGTGGAAATTGTGTAAGGGGACACACTTTTAGAATAACTGGTAAATAATTTTTAAAATAAATTTTGTAAATGAAACATGCCTTATAAATTTAAAACACAGAAAGGTTTTGTTTGGCCTTTGACAAACAATTGCTTCTCATTCAGGAGAAATCTGTCCTTGTGCTGTCCCCTGGCCTGGGTTTTGGAGGGGGCACTGCCACGCTCCTGGGTGAACCTCGGCGGTGGGAGCAGGGGCTGAGCTCAGATGTCCCCACCCTCATTCCTGGCCGGGGGCTGACAGTGCTCCTGGCAAGGGTGAGAGCTGTACACATGTGCTTCAACCTTGGGCTGTTGTATTTTGGCATCTCAGTGGAAGTCCACCTTCCCTGGCAGCTCAGGATGCTGGAGAGGATCCAGGGGAGGGGGGTACAGAGACAGGCTGGGTGCTTCTGTCCCACTGAGGGGCTGGGGACCCTTGGGGAGGGGTTGGTCAGGAACACGGGGATGGGGTGCAGTGGCCAGGACACCCACCGAGTCCTTCGTTTTCTTCTGAGCAATCTCAAAGCTCAGAAGGTTGTACGGCATAGACCTGTGACGATAAACAAAAATCAGTACATTTCCCACCAGAAGTTAAATGCGGTGTGTTTTAGCTCCTTCACCCTGTTTTTGAGAGCTGACGAGAAGCGTTGTTCTTCCCACAGACCTCCGCAACACCCGAGTGGGAAGCTGTCACATTGCAGTGCAATTTTTTTTTTATTTTTTTTTTTTACTTAACTCTGCAACTGACACACAAGGCATGGCCCCTGATCAAATGTAAGGGCTCACCAGGTACCACACAGATAGACAGTGAAGCCTGTTCCTGCTCCAAAGCATTTCTATTGGTAGGACACGTTCAACACAATACAAGAGAGGAGGGAAAGAAACACTGAGGACTTACCCATGGCAGGGGGTTGGAACTCAATGGTCTTCAAGGTCCTTTCCAACCCAAACCACTCTGTGATTCTACGACTCGCACCAGTGCAATGACGTCTCCGTAGGGCAGCATGTTTGATAGCACAGCATTAGCATCCCAGGGAACCCCCTTGCCTCCCACTGGGGATGGACATCCCAGCACTCTTCTGTCACAGCTGCACTGAAGACTGGTGGAAGATCTCAAAACTAAAAGAGAAAAACCAGGCACTGGAAAAAGCAGCACTTCTCTTGGGGATGACCCAGCTGCAGGTCCATCCTGCTTCATCCCCTGCACCCGTGTTATCCTAAGGAAGGTCCCCGGACAGGTCAGGCTGCTGGGTTTGGTTCTGGGGAAAAAATTCAAGCAAGTAACATGAATGGAGGCTAGTGGCCTGGGAGGTACCCTGGGGACCTCCTTTTTTCTCACCTCTGAACTCAGCTGGGGCCATGCCTTGCACCCCGGCAGAGCAGCTGGTGCCTGCCAGAGCATCTGCAGGACCCAGAGCTGCCGCCCGCAGGAGGCTGGGAAAGCACAAGGAAAGGTGTGAAGAAATCCTTACAAATCTAATGGATCGTCTGGGGCCTGGCTGAGCCTCCTGCCAGTAGTTCATCCACCGGACTCCAGCCCCCTTCTCTGTAACTTGGCAGCAGTTTTGTGCAGCAGAGACCTGACTTCTTTCCCCTGGCCTCTCCCACCTGTCCTGGTTTTGGCTGGAATAGAGTTAATTTTCTTTCTAGTAGCTGGTATAGTGCTGTGTTTTGTATTTAATAATAATTGATAACACGTTTTAGTTGCTGCTAAGTAGCGTTTACACTAACTCTGGGACTTTTCAGCTTCCCATGCTCTGCCAGCGAGGAGGTGCACAAGAAGCTGGGAAGGAGCAGAGCCAGGACAGTTGACCCAAACTGGCCAAAGGGATATTCCACACCATATGACCTCATGCTCAGTATATAAACTGGGGCAAGCTGGCCAGGAGGCTGTGATTGCTACTCAGGACTGGCAGGGCATCGGTTGGCAGGTGGTGAGCAATTCCACTGTGCATCACTCATTTAATATATTCTTTTATTATTATTATTGCTATTTCTTCCTTTGCTGTACTATTAAACTGGTTTTACCACAACCCACAAGGTTTCTCACTTTTTTTCTTTCCGTTCTCCTTCCCATCTCACCAGGGGTGGGGAGTGAGAGAGTGGCTGTGTGGGGCTTTATTGCTGGCTGGGGTTAAACCATGACACCATCCCTCAATTTGAATAGCATTTCATCTTAAATCCCAAACCTGTGATCTCTCTCCCCATTACCCCTTTGAACACACTAGCCTGCTGGTTTTTTTTCCTAATAAATCAGCAAATTTAGCAGCTCAGGAGGAGTTAATGGGCAGGTTCCTCCACCATCCTCAGAACCATTAGCGCTCACATCTTCCCTCTCAGTGCAGCACATTTGTATGTTTAATTTAAGAAGGTTATCTGTCAAAAGAGATATCTCAAGGTAGCACTGAGCTGGATAAATATGTCAGAAACAATAGCTCCTGCTGTGAGAAACAAATGTTCAGAAAATTCATAGTCTGAAGGATCTCAAGACTGAGAAAATCAGGCCAGACTGACAACTCTGTTTCAGAGACACTTGCTGCCTTCTCTCCATCCCCCTCTGGTACTATGGTCCTAACAGCAGCGGGGGGCACAGACCAGCCTGGTTGCTCCTTCAGCTCAAAGAGGGAATAGTTCCTTGGGGAGGGCAGTAAGGGAATATTAATTCAGCTCTTGGCACAGATGGGAAATTATCAGAGAAAATGAGACTTACACCCAGAAAAGAGTCAATTTTGGCTTTAGATCCCAGAGGTTTGAGTCCTTGCAGCAATTGTTTCATATCAAAGGAGCCCAGAGGTGTTTTCCCTTTTAGATGCAGAGGCAGGCAGAGGTACCACCCCCAGTTTTCAAGTGCAATAAAGATGGAGATGTTCTGGTCCAGATTTGTGCCTGGTCAAGATTATTGTTTTCTTGCCCAACATCTTCTGAAAGATAAAAGGCCAAACAGTAAATCAGATGGTCTCCTCCCAAAGAGAAGAACCAGAAATTACGGTTGCCCCATGGCCATATCCAGGCTGGAGTCACATAAGGGAAAGGGGGCTCCAGAGGGGCCACAACGAACGGTCAGTGGGGAGAAGGCCATGACCCACCTGCCACATTGGTGAGGAGCAGAAGTTCTCATTCATGCTCAGATCCCCCCACTAACTGCCCAGGGCAGGACTGGTTTGCAGTGGTGCAAGCCTGTGCTTTCTAGTAACCATCCCAGCAGCTGGTTCACTTCAGGGGCCATCTGATCAACCCATCTGCTCTGGTTCATCTCAGACCCTTCAGCTTTTTGGGCCAACCCAGCATAAGGTGGGTGCAGGCTGTCCTAGCTCCTCTGGATTTCCAGGTGTTCCTGCGATGAGAAAAGCAAACCCTGGATTAGAGAGAGAATAACTGCAGTGCAAAACCTGGCTCTTCTGAAATACGAAACAGCAAGGATTGCACGCAAGCCCCTGGTTAATACATGAAAAACAGTCATCTCTAAAGCTGGCAAGAGAAGAGGACACGTCCTCCTCTTTAATCCCCCACTAAAACCAGTGGAATTAAATATCTCCATAGCAAATAAAGAGAGGGACGATGAGGCTGGGGAGATGCAGCCTCTCGCAGCCCCTCCTGGTTTCCAGAGCAGAGCATGACCCCTGTTGACCAGTGCTGAGAAATGAATCCTGTGCTGGGAAAAGCAGGAGCAGCCACAGCCCCAGCATAAACAAAGCTGATTCGGCTTTTGAAGATGAATACCTTAATCCCAGATGTCGGTAGGCTAATGACAAGAAATATCAAAGTCAAAGGAGGCAATCGCTTCAATCAGGTAAGTGATTAAAATCAGGCTTTGAAGTGCCCAAAGGTCCCTGCTGCTGCTGCTGTCAAAAAAAGGGAGAGAAAAAAAGCCAGCCTGGGGCAAAGCTCAGCTCTTCAAAGTGTTTCCAGCTGCTGGGGAGCTCGGCAGCTCCACCTCGGAGCAGAACACACCACTGCTCCGTGGGTGCCAAAATACCCTGGCTCCCCACCAGCCTCCGACCAGACATGGGGGACGTGGTCACTCACCTGAAGGATGCTCCTGGGTGGAGCAAACTCGGGGCAAGGGGCAAACGGTCTGTTTTCCTTTGCTTTCCCTTCCCTGAGAGCACGGAGTTCAAAGCCCACGTTTGACTGGTGGTAAGAGCTGAATGTGGAGGATCTAGTGCTAGATGAAAGCTGCTGTGGCTGCATGATAAACGACACCACGGGCTTTCCCCACCGGATCAAATTTGTTCAAACAGCCACAGGAGTTAGCTTTGTGCTGGCTTTATCCCAGATCAGTCGCTTGTCTGCATCGCTCTCACTTCGCATCGGTGTGGTCACTATCTGTCCCCTGGTGCCAGCAGGAAGCCAGCACGAGGGACGGTTTTATCTTCTGACTCTACAGAAGGGTGGTCAGATGCTGGTAACAGATCTGTGTCAAGCTGGTGCTGCAGGATGATGCTCAGGTTTGGCTTTGATGGATGTGGAGAGAGGCTCATCTCACTGCGTCCATTGCAGGGCTCAGGAGGGAAACAGCCTAGCCCAAGCCAGGACCAGTGGTGGAGAGGATGAGAATGTCCTCTAGTGATGCCAGAGTCTCTCTTTGACCAGCCAGGACTAGTGACCCTGGTCTGAGGTGGCAGCTACAGCAGCTGAAGCCAACACCATGTCCAACCGGTCAGTGGTGTGGGGTCTTCCTCACCTCTGCACCTCCTGCATGTTACCCGCCGTGGCTGCCACACAGGAGCACACCCAGCGTGTCACCACCACCTCAAGTAGCTGCTGCGGGTTGTTTCTCCCCATGCAGAGGCATTTCACAGTCCTCAGAGGACAGGAGCCCTTTCAGAGTGCAGGACTGCTTAGATAAGGTTTTGGTTGGTTGATTTTTCCCCCCAGACCCCGACCATTTGACCTGCCTGATCTTTCAAACCCTCCAGCTCCATCATTTTATCCTGCAAGAGCTCTGAGCCAGCCGCGTGCATCAGCTGGTGACAGCCCGAGCGGAGAGCAGCGGTCTCTACACAGGGACTGCTAACTGCTCCATAAAGCCTGGGGAAAGCAATTCTTTGTGGGTTTTGGGGGAGTGCTGAGCAAAATCACCACCTGTATGAGGCAAGGCTTGCATCTTTATTTTACCAAGGTGAAATAGCGCTGAAATGGAAAAAATTTGTTATTCTGCCTGTCCACATCCCTGTTGTCTCATGGAGCCATTGCTCAGGCTTATTTGTGGGCTGGTACAGAAATGTTTTGCTGGTTCCAGTGCAATGCAGCTGTGAAGAGGGTAGTTCATTTGTTGCTGCTGCTGCTGATAGCACTGCTGCAGATTGCTGGCAGCTAATGGAAAAGTCACAGAATATTACTTCTGGAGAGATTTCTTGCAAATGTGTGTGTTTTGTTATAAAATTCACATCTCCCAGGGATGCACATCACCGAAAAGCAGTGGCAACACACAAACAGAATTAAAGTTATGGAATAATGAGGGCTTTTAACAACAGTCTTCGAAACAGAAGATGGATTGGGATCTGTCAAAGCCTGTCAAATGCAACTGGATTCAAATAATTACGAACTACATTTCATGCCATGGGGCTGCCCCAGTTTGGGGACATTGCAGTAGAAATGGCAACGGTAACCTGCGGTGAAGGAAGTCCTCGGTCAGTTCAAACCTTCCTCAATATTCTCATTTTCTTGCAGCAAATCTGGTGAACACTGCATGCAGAAATAAAGGTTATCAGCGCTTCACTGACAGGACCACACGCAATGATCCTGAGCGGTGCTGGTTGGGGTGTGATGAGGATTTACAACTGCATGCACGCATACGTGCAGCTGCATATATGCTCTGGGTACTCCTGTTGCTTTAACTGCGTTTGCTAGAAACGCCAAGGTACTCAGAGCAGTGAAGAAAGGAGCTGGCTGCAAAGAATTGCAGAAAGACCTGGGAGACCGGGTGAGCAGGCAACCGAATGATGGATTCAGGCTAATATGGATAAATGTGAAGTGATGCACACGGGCAAACAGGCAATTCTGTGCTTCTGCTATCAGGTTCTGAGCATGCAGGATGGGAATCTCGTGGCTATAACTAATTGCTCTGTGAAAACTCAGAAATGGTCAAAAAGCAAGCAAAACTGTAGGAATTATTAGAGAACAAAATAGAGAACATCTATTTTGCTGCTTTATGCCACTGCATGAATTCATGTCTTGCCTGCATCTTGAAAGCTGGGTGCAATCTGGCCTTTCTGTTTTGAAAAGAATGAAGTGAAATGAAAAAAGTCCAGGGGAAAGCAGCAAAAGTCATTAAAGGTATGAAACAGCTTCCAAATGAGAAATGGCTAAACAGATTAGGACCTTTCAGGATGGGAAACAGAAAATCAGAATAGAGAGGCACAGAAGATGGAACGTGGCACAAAGACAGTCGGTGGAAAATGACACCTTGTGATCTATTCTAATCCACAAATTTGAGATCGTTAAGTGAAACCAGTAATCGAAAGCTTCAAAACAGGCAAAGGGAGGCACTTTTCACACATCACATAGCTCAGCAGTGGAACTTCTCACTGCAGGAGCCTGCAGATATGAAATTTTAGACCGGTTCAAAAAGCAGCTGGGCAAGTTCGTAGAATAATCCATTGAAGACCTTTAAATTCAACAAAAAACTGGCTCAGGGAGTGTATGAGCTGCATGTTCCTGGCTCTTGGGACAGTGATCAAAGGAGGTACCGTTATATCTGCTCCCTCTCACTTGCTGTCAAAGGCAGATACTGAGCTCGGTGGGTTTTTTGCTCCATGACCTTAACTGAGTGCAGTCAGGGCACACACTCCCTGATGCCTGAGAGCACTTCAGTACAAATGTCTCTCCTTTTGCTCAGGTTTTATACCTGCAAGCATCCTCTCCTGCTCTCTCCCTAGTGTACTTGGGTGGATGCTGGGGGTGAAGGTGGTGGCAGGGCATCTCCCCACTGCTGCTCTGAGCTTCCCAAATACATCTCCCGTCACCACGGGAAGCATCTTGCACATCCTCAGCCCCCTGAGCGCTACCTAAAGCTCGTGGCTGGTGACAATGCGGTATATAGTCAGCGCCGAAGTGTGGCAGGGTTTTACTGTGCAGGGTAATAGGCTCATCATTTCTGTTGGAAGAAATCTAGCCTCGATGCAATGTTTTACATCCTTGGGGGGGCAAAGGGGGGAGGAAGAGAAGAGGAGAGATGGGAAGTGATAGTTCAGTTAAATATATGTTTTAATCAAACCCTGTAAATTACTCTAAGTGATGTTTTAACAAGATACAATTGCAAGAGCTGAGCAATGTTTCTGTCATTATGCTGTTGTGGGGTTTTTTTATTTAACAACCAAAATACAGAATCCAATTTACACGGCTTTAGCCACAGTAGATGAATCTTTATGGGATGAATTCACACTCCAGTTTTGCTATCAGGTTGCACTACGAGGAGCTGGGCCTTTTTATTATTATTAGACCAGACTGTCAAAGCCAGTTATATTGCTCTCCTAAAAGTAGATGCAAAATCACTTGCCTCTGTGCAGCATCAATAAAAACGGGGCTTTTCTTACTGCAAAATTCCTTTTTTCAATTCATGTAGAGAGAGTGAGATCATAATCTTAGCTTTCTCTTCTTTCACCCGAACAAAGTCACTCCTACAGAGTGGAACCATAGAAATGTTATAGCTGCATGGGCTCTCTGGAGGTGTCTGGCCCAAGATACTCCTCAAAGTAGGACTAGCACCAGCCCTAGACCAAACCTGCAAGGACAGCAATCCCCCAGCCTCCTGGGATTTGTTCCAGCTCTGCACTATCCTCCCACCAAAGAAATACAGGTTAAAGTATGCGGGAAAGAAACGGGGATAAAATGTCAGCATCTTCTAATGATTAGTTCTACTCTTCCTAACAACTTTGCTGGTGCAAACGTCACCTTGCGCCTGACCAGGACACACTTGCTGGTTCGAGCTGTACCCAGAGGCGATGCATGAAAAACTTCATTTATTGCATCAGCCAGGAGGTAGGGGCAAGGTGTTGGAAGCGGCTGGCTCTAAGCAAACTGGAATGATGGGTGGGACACTAAAACCTGCCCCAGGAAATTTCCATCAGAAGAAACCCCTGCTTTTCACCCCGGTCCAGCACAGATGGCTGGGTTCAGAAAAAACAAACATCACATCCAGTGCAAAGGCTTCCACCGCCCAGCTCCCACAGACACCAGCCTTTGCCTTCTGCCTCCACCCCAAGAGCAAGGAAAATATCTTCAAATCACTGCTAAAGGCTGGTTCCCTGTGTTTGCTCTCTCTAGAGAGAACAGCACCAAAACTGCTACGTCTTGTTCCCTTACACAACATGCGCTATGACCCTGTTAAAGTCATTACCATTAATCAAATTAGGTGTAAGAATTTAAATTTTAAAATATGTGTAGTAATTTATGCAGATTGCTGTGTAAGCTTTTAAAATGCTGGGCTGAGGAGGAAAAAAAAAACAACAACCAACCAACACATACACAAAATAAAACCTACAGCTCTCTTTGCTCTAATTAAATCCATCCTGCTCTGCCTGCAGGTGCATAGACCTTTCTGCTCATCCCTTTCTGTGATCATATTCTGTGCAAAATGACAAATTAATAACTTGAATAACAACAGTTCAACGGGAACAGCCTGATTACAAATCTTGATAGAAAAAGGTATTGTTGCAGGAGTGGTTTCCATTTAAAATGCAGTAAATCAGATGTCTCTGAAGGAAGAAAAGTGCAGTTTAAAAACTTATTTAAATGAGGAAATGGTAAATAGGAGAGGCGGTGCCCATTTCTCTTGTTATATGAGTATGATCCAGCTACAGAAAAACGTCGGCAGAGGAGCTGGTTCAATTTACTGTTATCAGAGGGGATTAGAGCTGAAGATCCCCGATAGCCACAAGAGCTTTCCTGTGTTATTAACTGGGCTTGACAGTATTTTTCCTCCTTTAGAACACAAATGAAAAACCTCTTCATTTGTAATGCACGTTGGATATTTCCTGCTTTAATGCAGCATTTCTCCACTGCAGTATTACCACGAACTTCTGCTTGGATTATACTGCTCAAGAGCCTACATTGGCAAACCAAGTCCCGCAGCACTTCGGTTGTACCACATTTTGCCCAAAGCCCTTGTAGCTTCTGTAAGCAGCAGGCGATGGAGGGAGCAATGAGCTCTTCCCCTTGCTCAGTGGCTGCATCAGACCCTGATGCAATGGGATGTGGCCCTGGCACCCCCAAATTCATACCAGGGGGTTCCCAGC
>NW_010097641.1:24119-87273 GCF_000699245.1 Pterocles gutturalis
CAGGCACTTGGCTTGCTGATGAGTAGAGTTCAAGAAACGTGTGGATGTGGTGCTCAGGGACATGGGTTAGTGGGTTGGGTGGTGTTGGGTTGACGGTTAGACTTGATGATCCTTGAGGTCTTTTCCAACCTTAGTGATTCTATATGCTCTTCTATATGATTTATATGCTCTTCTATATGTTCTCTGTGATGGAGTTAGTGGCTTTCACCCTTTACCTGGCCAGCTGTGCTTTAACAATAGGATGGCTACTTCATAGCCAGCAATAAATGTTTTAACAGCATCAGTCCAGCAGCAGCAAGGAGCTCCCCACATCAGGAGCTGTCTCAATCCTGCAGACAGATCAGTGCCAAACCCTCCCACCCCAGTTTGTCAGCAGGGCGAGCTGGTGGGGCTGAACAGGCAATGCTTCTGCCCTGCTGCCTGGGGGTCCAGCGCTGCCCACCGCTGCTTTCCCCAGCCCCAGGCTCCTCTCTGCCAGTGCAGCCCCTTCCTCAAGCCCACAGGTCACCTCTGGGAACGTCTTGGGTGCATCTCACCTTGTATTTAGTGACAGCTCTTGGAAGAGTGTAGATCCACATACCAGCTTTCCTGGGCAATGCAAACCTGCAACAGGAGAGTCACTCCCTCGGGAGTCATCCATCGCTCTGGTCTGTGTTTATTGCTTTTACTTCTCCCTTTCCTTCAATCCAAGGCAATCACAAGGACGTCTGAAACCTCCATGAAGGGCAGCAGCACTCACCTACCAGCCTTCCAAACTCCAAAGGTAGTAAGACTCATAGTATAGCTAAAATATTTCTTTTTCTCCACCCTACACAGCCTGGATTGCCTTTGAGCAAAAACCTTTCCCATGAAGGGAACAGCACGAGACCTTGCTTGCCCTTTACGAAACCTTACCTACATCTTAGACAGGGCTCTCGTTGCCCCACCGGCAAAGAAAAAGCACTGGAAATCTTGAGTATGTCACGAGCTCCACACATCAGAGCAGTTTTAATTTAATGTAAGAAAACAAGAAAGCTCCACACCAGCCTTCCCAGCAGAGTGTCGGTTTTCCACAGATCTGGAACTATTTGTCAGATGAGTTTATATTTATATGGAGTGGAATGGAATGGCTCAATCTGGTCCGGCAGCTGAAAATGCTATTCCTTCTCAGAGGAAAACAAGAGCAATTGTTTTACAAAGTGAGGCCAAGCAAAGACTGCACACAGGCTATCGGGTGGCTGAGCCGGGTGCTGGGGATGGACAGTGGCCATGGCACATCCAGCAGCAGCCTCAGTGGCCCAGCGCACCCAGGCACTGCGTCTGCACCCGCCAAATCCATTCACACAGAAATTGTCACCCTCTGATTTGGGCATGGTTGGGCTCTCACAATGTCACAGGTCCCCTCACACAGAGCTGCGTGTTTGTGACCCCGCTGCTGTGCAGCATTTGCTGATGGGAGGTTTGGTTCTCCTCCACTCCCCTGGGAAACCCCCACCCCTGCCAGCAAGCACACCCACGGACTGTCCCAAAATCCTGAGCTGCTGGCAGACCCCAGCTCTGCTTTCAGCATTGCACCAGCTGTGAGAAGACACTTTCTAGTCTTTGGCAAAGCCATTACTTTTTTTTTTTTTTAATGTGCTTTTCTGGTCTCTTAACATAAAGCAGAAAGCACGCTCCTGAATCACGTCTCTCTGCCACTCAGGTATAAAAGTGCCATCTGAAGGTGATTCCCTGCCTAAGAGGAGAGCAAAGGAAGAGGCAGAATTTCACATTTGCGAAGGTGAAAATAGAGAAACAGAGGAGTGGGAATCATTTTGCACAGGAGAGGTGGTATTAACAGCTAATCAGATCCAGAAAGAATCAGGACACAACGGATGCCCATGCATCCACGGGCTGGAACAGGGCACAAAGAGACTACCACCAGCCAGAGAGAGCTCCAGAGCCAGCCAGGACAGACAGGGATGGTCAGGGAGCTGGAAGGATCCCTCCTTGCACACCCCACCCAGCAGTACAGCATGGCCAGTGCTGTGGTTACTGTGTGCAGGTGAAGCAACCGTCCTGAGGTCCATGGGCTGGGAAACCCAACAGCAGACTCAGAGAGGGGGGCAGGCATGGGTGGGCAGGGCATCCCCCCTACCCCCTCCTTCCAGGAACCATCCTAGGCAGCACAAACTAAGAGCAACTGATCCCTCTTTTAGGGACCAATCACTCCTCTGTCTCATTCAAGGCTCCTTTAAATAGCTCCTTCCCAAGAGGCTTCCCCATTGAAAATCCTCCTCATCCTCAGAACAAACACCAGGTCGATAATTAAGTGCTAAGCAATAGCACCTGCATGCAAGGAACTGGAGACACCAGTGTGCTAAACCAGGAACCGAGCCGCAGCCATGCAAGGAGGCCACGCAGGGCTGCTGCAGGAGGATTTGTTTTAGAGCCAACTTCATTTAGGAGCTGTGTAACGGAACAGTAACATAAACACGAGCTCACATTGGGCACAAACAATTAGCAGTCTTTCATTACAGCAAAATGCAACACACAGATTATTTTTTTTTTTCCTTTTACAGCTCCATCTCTGTTCCCACAGCAGCTCTATTAAAAAGCTGATGATTTACTGCAGACTGTGGCACAAAACAATTGCAGTTTGCTGGAAGGCTCTCATGCTCTTCCCCACCCCTGTGACCTCTGCCCGGGATTTGGAGATGCCCCTGGCTCTGCCTCACACTCCGATAAGCTCCGTTTGTGGGACCTGTCTCTACCTCCCTGTGCTGAACAATCATACATGGGCACTGGTGCAGGATGGTACTCTGCCATTTCCACTTATTTTTTAGTTTATTTTTCTCACTGTGGGGAAGAGAAGGAATTTGTCCACAGGAAGGACTGGAGTTGACGGTGAGATTCCACATTCCTCCTCCTGGTTGATTTTCTCACCCAGAAGAGTGAGTTGCACCAGCCTGTGCTCATAGGAGCCTCAGGTCCTGGAGTCATGGGGTTGCAGATTGTCTGAGCTTCATTTTTATCAGGTAACTGAGGTTGTTATGTTGGGGTTTATCAGGGAAAGCCAACGTCGCTGTCCCCATTTCATGGGGAAGCCGATGCCTAGGGAGGTGAACGATGGCAGAAGGGGACCCAGCAGCCGGACACCGCGTCTCTCAGAGCCCATCCGGGGCACAGCCACCCACAGACACGGAGACTTGAGCTGTAAGATGCCTGTCTGGCCTCTGTCACCGCAACATTATTCTTGCAGTGCTTCTGCTGGGTATGGGAACAAGCTGGACCCTGAAGCCCAGTGAGGCAAAGAAGTAAATTGTGCAGATGAGTAGAGGTTTTAAGCTGTAGCATTAAAAATGTATGTCTCTCAGATTATCATTTGCCTGCAGTCCAGTCCTGGAGATGTCCAGCCCCTTGAGTACCTCGGTTCTCTGTTTTAAAGGTCAATTTTATCCACAAGCAAGTCTGGAAGCAGGGTATGGGCAGAGAGTCTAATTAGACACTGCTGTAGCTACAGAGGCGATGAGAAAGAAACCTCACAATAACACTGTCCTCTTGTCCCGGGGGGTCCCGGCCAGCCCAGCCGTCTCCCAGCCGATCCATCGTACAAGCGTGTGAGCTGCCTGGTGTCCCGGGAGGGACCTTGGTCCTTTGCTCCAGGGACTCCCCTCCACCAGCTTTGCGGGATGAACTTCTCAGAGCTCCTAAAGGACCACTTTTCTTTTTAAGTCAACAGCAGAGCCATGTCAAAGCTACATGGGTGCTTAGAAAGCGTTGCTTACACATCCCTAGCGAGGTGCTGGACCCTGTCCCCCTTGGGAGAGGTCAGAGCAGCCCCCTCCCACCTGCCTGATCCCTGCCATGGCTGGGCAGGAGGAAGGCTTTTCACCCCACCAAATCAATTAAAATCTGCTTAGGATGCATGTTTAAATCTCCGTTCAGAAACAGAACATAGCTCAAACCTCCTCACAGACAGAATGCCAAAAGCCTGGATGGAGGTTTGCTCTTGCTGTGTTATGATTTCTGATGAAGAATTATTCCCTTGGAAAGCTACCTGCCGTATTCACCTGCTCACAGCTGTGAACCACCCAGCGATGCCCTGCATAAGCCAGCAACGTTAGCAGAGCAACGTATTCTAGCAGATTTTTCATGTGATAAATGGATGGTAATAAAGCCAAGCGTGCAAACAAGCAGCAAACCCTGCCAACAAACCATAAAACCCAGCCTTGGAGCACTCCCCAGCTCCTTGGCCTCTGGCTGCCCTTTTCTCTCCTGAGGGACCTGTCCAAGCCCTGGCCAGCACCCATTTCTCCCATACCCCCAGCTTAGCCTGGCCCACACCATGGGAGCAGACCAACATTTAACAGCAATAGCCACGAGCAAGCCGCCCGCCAGCCGAGCCCGGGCAGGCAGGGTTCTGCACGGCCAAGCCCTGGCGTCAGCACAGCGCCCAAGGGCCCCGGGAGCTTTGCATCAAGCTTTTTACTTAACTTTTCACCTTTGCTATGTCCTTGTTCTTGAATTTAATAATGTATCAACCTGAAATCTAATACAAGGGGAAAAATAATATTATAGACCCGCAATACCGTAAATTGAGCGAGGACAGAAAGTCTTTCCTCCATCCTAACCCCTCCGAGCACGAGCCCTTTCATTTACCCCGGACTTACAGCGTACGGGTTGGCACAAACTCATAAGAGGTAAATCAAGTCAGGTGTTCCAGCAAACCTTGGAGAAAGAGGACAGTGAGCTATTATGTTGATGTTTTGTTTGTCTTTGCGAGCGCGCTGCTGTCCCGCTGATGTGTGTTCCCAGGGACACAGCCCACTTCATCATGTCCCCATGGCAGGTCCCAAGGCAGTTGTCAGCATCTGGAAGGTGTTGGTTGGACACATGGCCCCGCTGACCTTCTCCCTGTTACTCTGTCTCTGCATCCTCTAGCTTCCCCCCCTCCTCTTTGAATAGCAGCGGAAATTTGCACTGTGACGAGCAAGTCCTCGAGGACCGGGAGGAGGAAAAGCAGCACCAAAACCCCGTTCAAGCACCCTGTGCCAGGACCCCCGGACTCCCCCAAAGGCTGCTGTGGTCCTGGGCCCACCATTTTCTGGAGAAAGGCAAGCCCACGTGTGTGCTCAACGTGGAGGACAAAACTGCTGCAGAAACTGGAATACTTACCGATAGCTGTGAGATATTTGCTCACTGGGAGATAATCAGATTTATGCTGCGGGGGTCTCACTCCAAGCACCCTGTGCCAGGACCCCCGGACTCCCCCAAAGGCTGCTGTGGTCCTGGGCCCACCATTTTCTGGAGAAAGGCAAGCCCACGTGTGTGCTCAACGTGGAGGACAAAACTGCTGCAGAAACTGGAATACTTACCGATAGCTGTGAGATATTTGCTCACTGGGAGATAATCAGATTTATGCTGCGGGGGTCTCACTCCCTGGCGTGCCGCAGAAGCCTGTGACTCTCGTGGCTAATCAAAGCCAACATCCCAGCTCAGACTTTCATCCCAAGCGCTTGGAACAAACTGCTCACAAACAATTCACAGAGCAGGAAGGAACATTAACTATCACCCAAGAAGTACTTTTACAATAACAAATAAACATTAGACATTCATAAACTCCTGGCAAACAGTTTATGAGCAGGAGAAGTAGCCAAATTCATTAAATAAATTATACATTACATTTTATTCCCTGTTCAGCTCTATTGAGGATTATAAAACATCATATATGCAGCCACAGATAAGGCTAAATTATAAATATCTGTCAAAAAAATAAGTGAAAGAATGTAAACATCCCATAAGCAGTCAACCAGTGGAAGTCATCTGTAAATATAGTATTGTATTGTCTAATTACAATGATAAACTTGATACAACAGTCTAGTAGCAAACACTCACAATTAGCTACATAAACAGAAGCCAAGGATCAATAACCATCCATTGAGCTCAATTGACAAAAAAAATCCAGTTATTTCTGCACTTATTTCCTGTTTATTCCATAAACTATGTTAAACATCTCCTTCATTTCTTTCCTTAATGAATGCTTGAGACAAGCCACAGTTTGTTCTCAGTTTGCCAGAGGAAAAGTGATGGAGAGCAAACAAGTTAATCCTCATCAGTCTTTTGTCCTCAACCCCCATCGTTTCCTTCCCACCAAGATGTTAGGATCTGTATTTTGCTCTCATACATGCTGCTATGGACTTGGTGTAATAGTGTCAGAGTTGCACCGATGCTACTGAGAATTTTTCCTGTCCCTGAGGGAGAAGGCAAATGCCTCAGTTGAGGCTTACGACACTCCACCTGCTCGCAGGACTGCACAAAATGGGAGCTGAACACAAGTGTCCCAGAGCCAAGGGACATGAGGACAGGTTGGGTCTGATCACATCTCCAGTCACCTAAGGCATCAGGACAATCACAAGTGAGTGCAGGGCAAGGATGACAGAAGGATGTCCCCGTGCTTTCTTTGTCTATCAGGCTGTGCATAGGCTGCTCAGGGCAGACAAAGGACCAGTTTTGGGTGGACAGGGTGGTGGCATCCTCAGCCCCACCTCTGCCATCCCTTCTGGCCAGACAGAGCCTGGGCTCACTGACCTCCTCCTCTTCCTCCCAACACCATTCCAAATACCTGCCTCAGGTAAAGAGGAGTTTGAGATCAGGCACCTGGCTCCTCAGGGGACCAGATGGACACTGGGATGGCAGGCAGTGCTCTGAACTTGGGCAAGAGCAGTCCAGGTGGTTTAGACCCCAGGTTCATGCAGCCCACCACCCTCGCTCTGGCAGTGACCATATAGGAGCAGCAAATTTAGGTATTTCCTTGTCTTATTTTCCAACACTCCAGAGATCTGCAGCTTTGAGACAGAGGTGGTGCTTTATATTTAACAGCCCTCCATGGATTCTTCTCTCCACAAATTTTCTTGATTTTTGAACCAAGATAAACTTTCTGCATCTGCTGCTTCCGCAGCCGGGATTTCCACAGCTTGCCTGCACACTGAGGTGAGAGGAGCCGCCTTCGCTTGGTCTTGAGCCTGTCACCTGCAGGTTTCATCAGGTGGCAGGAGGTATCACCCTGGAAGAGAAAGTGAAATTTGTTCTCTATTCAACCTCTACACGTCAATCGGGTTTTTACAGCCCTTTTTAGATTTTTGAGGCATGAATTTTCTCAAAAAAAAAAAAAAGTCATTCTTAGCAGACCATATTTAATGATGTGTCTGCTCATTACAGTCTTTGGAATAGCTTCCACCAAGTTAGCAGCTGCAGGTGGCAGACTGTCATATGTAGCTGCATGGGTCTTTCCAATCCTTCTTAAAAACAAAATAAATCTGTCACTTTTCTGTCCCCTGGTATTGGGGCTGTCTAGAGCAAAAAATTTCACCCTGCAGAGAACAGGTCAGTTACTTCCTTCTTGATCTTCAGAGCATATAGATGATACCATCTGGCCCTGGCAATTTGCTGCTGTTCATCTCCTTTTTTTTTCCTGCAGCCTCCTCTAGCAATGCTCCAAATCATGACAAGTCTACTGCAAAGAGTGGCTCTGAGGTGCAGACCTCCCTGAGCCTTGGTGGGCACAGATGCCAAACAAGCCCCGTGTTTTCCCGCTGTGGCCGTCCCTTCTCTGAGCACTCCTTTTACACCCGGGCTGTCAAAGGCCCTTTGGGTTGTCAGGCAATTTTCCAGCTCTTGAGAGTTGAACAAACCCTAATTTCAAGTTTTAGGGTTTTTGTCAGCTGCTCCTCCAACTTTTCACCTTTTTTTGTCTGTCTTTTGTGGTTTTCCATGTAACCATTCAGTGTTTGCATTCTCTTCTCAATTAATCACTGAACATTACATCTATTTTTCAGAAGATATTTTTGTGTTCTCATTGTCTCCTGACCTGATGTTTATCCATGGTTTTTTTTTTTTTTTTGTTCTTGACAAAGACCTTTACGGAGGTGGAGGCTGAGTGTCCCAGTGGGAGTGAAGGGGCTGTGGCTGCTGGAGGGGAACTCCTCTTCTTGCCAAGGAAAGGGCAGGACCTGGAGCCCTCATCTTTGCGCCACCTCCTTCAATCCCACTCACCATTGGCGTGGCCTGATGATGTTTTGGGCATCTTGCACATGTACCCAGAGCACACAGTTGCCCAGATTGTCGCCTGTGCAGTAAGCACCCCTCTACAATCAGACCCTTGCAGAAGCAGGAGAGGCAAGATGCTGCACACACATTTCAGTTCCTAGAAAGACAACTGGCCTCATCTTTTCTGGGCCTTAGCCTTTCACAGCCACCATGGAAAGTGATTTTATTTTCAAGAGATTGGCTATGGAAGAAAAAAAATACACACTCTATCCATTGCATAGATAAAATATTTGATATCTAATTTTTTGTGACATGTAGGTCCAGTTATGATTTCTGCCTCTATTCCTAAAGTCGTGAAGGTAAATGTCATAACAGAGATCAGCCATCATACATTTTAATGTACTTGGAGGCTAATGTCTCTACTGAAGAGTGTACATAAAAAAAAAAGGGTGCCTTATGTCAAGTGTTATTTCAGATGATCTCTTTGCAGCCGGGCTGGATGCCCTGTTGTTTCCTGGCAAGCACACGCTCCCCGGGTCCTGCAGTCCCAACACTGGCAGGCAGCAGGATGCATCTGCAGAGAATCTGAAGTGGCAACTCAGCCACCTCCTTAAAAACAGCCCTTTTCTTTCCTGAGGTGCCACAATCACTCTCTCCCATTTGGAGTTTCCTTCTCACCACAAAACCAAGGGGCAGTGACACCCACAGCCACACACCAACCTCGCCCCTGGGTGCCTGGGGGCAGGTGAGACAAGGCAGGGGAGGGGTAGGGGACCTGTAGGGTTTGTGTTTTGTTGAGGGCACAGCATGAAAGCTTTCAGATGTCCTGGTTTTGGGGAAGAGTCAGGCAGGTTCATGCCTAATGACTCATCAGCACGCAAGAGTCCTCCTGTGTTCTCATCACCCATCTCCCCATTAAGCCCACTTAGCTCCTGGCAGACCTAAACTGGCCGACAAACCTTCACAGTGGATTAAGAACCTGAGACACAGCAGCAGCCCCAGCTATGGGGAGGGACTGATGCGCTCCTGAAGACCCACCAGCCTCCTCCTCCACAGAGAGTTGGAAAAACCCAAAGGGAAAAATCCCCGATGCCCTTGCTAATGGGGCAGAGACCGCGCAGGGTTAACCTCCCAGCATCAAGGGTGGCTGCATTACTCAGTCTCCACCTTCTTCAGTATGAAACCAACTAATTTTACCAAAAGGAAACAGGTATTTTATTAAAAAAAACAGCATTCCAGAATATCACACACGATGTGCTTCTAAACAAAAGCATTGGGCTGCGTTGTTAAACGTTAAAAACTGGTAGTACAACACAGTTACTCCACTGACAGAATGGGGTTGCAGGGGTGTGATCATTGTGCCCACCCCAAAGCTGAGACAATCTTTCTGCATGAGTCACCACTGTCCTTATCTGCTGCCCTGCCCCACCAGCGCTCTGTGTTGCTTATCACAAAGACCTGCTGAGACCCCCTCTGACCCTGGGCTTGAGCAGCCACATTGGCAATGAAGGTTTCTGTCGCTATTTCTGGTCCTTCTGGCTTTCTTGCTGGGAAACAACGCCTTTTACAGCACAGGGCAGATGAAATCATCATCAGGGGTTGACACCTTTTTACATCCTGCTATAAAACAGGCTGGAAGAGAAGAGTGATAAATCATTTTGGTGATCACCTCCTTCAGACGGGACCTGCAGGGTTTGAGAGAGAAGTGCTTGCCCCGGGATCGCTGCAGAGAAATGGCTGGTGGCTGCTGGGGGATGTGAAGGTGACAGAGTCTCATCCAGAACAACTGCTCTTCCACAGCTCAAAACCCCCTGACATCCTCCCTGCCAGCTCTGCCAGGAAATTGCCCATGCCCTGGGCCATGTCCCCCCTCCACCCTGCAGGGCAGAGCATCCTGAGGCTTCAGAATGCACTGGTGGCACGGTCTGGTGGCACCGTGTCCCGGCTGTGGGCAGCAGCCCTTCCCTGTCCACGCCTCTGCTCCCTCCCCTGCTCCTGCTCCTGCCCATCCCTACAAGGACCAGGCAGCAATAAGAGCAAGGACAAGAACTGGCCAGGGAAGGCCTTTTTGCATCCTCCCTTGGCCTCACGTGGCTTTTTTCTTCTGAAAAGGCTGGGCACAGCCCTGGCTGGGGGCTGGGAAGGGATCTGGGGTCTGACAGCCCTTCCCAGCCCCCCCAGCGGGAGGCAGCGGGGCTGGACTGGCACCGCATCCACTGGTGCATTGCTGAGATGTCTTGGGAGAAATTCATGGGTTGGTAAGAGACCCAAGCAGGGAACGTTTGTCATTTGGGATGTAATGAAAGTGCTTTAGTTAAAAAAAATAAACCCAGCTTTAAAAAGAAGCATGAGATGGATTCATTCCAGGATTACTCAAATACCTTGCTTTGGGGGAATATTCTTCACTTCTCTTTTAACTTTAATATCACATTAGAGACTGTTTCCTGGGATGGTGGATACTGTATTCTGAATACTTTATCGTCAGACTCTGAGAGCTAGTGAAGTGTTTTGGATAATAGAAATGAATAATGTATCATGCATTCATTGCCTACCAGACTGATTTGTTTACTAATAATTTAGTTTAAAGTACATTATTGTTTTACCACTCACACACTGATTTACTTCCAAACACTGACTGAACAGATATCATTAAATTAGAATAATTTTTAACTCTAAAAATATATTGTTTACAATTTGCTCCTTAGCAAGGCACTTGGGCTGAGCTGCATATATTTGTCTCTAGGATTATGGGTCCAAAGTAATCTTCAAGCTGATTATTTCTAGGATATTTCAAGACTTTGTTTTGTATCCAGGCTCGATTCCAGCCCTCTTGTTACTCAGCTCTTCAGCAAAGAACCTCAGTAAAAACAAGAAGAGTGCCTCATTAGTAGACCCTCTGCAAGACACTTCAACAGAAACCAAACCTGAGGCCCCACGATGAGCTTTTCCTCTGGACCGACTCTCCTAATCCTGTGAAGAATAGCATGTGCATCATTTGGTATGTCTGTGCCTAGCTTTGCAGGGCAAAACTAGCTACAGGTATATCCTTTAGCATATTTTGCAATGGGTAACATTTTTGTGCTCATGAAATTCGGAAGCAGAGTAACTCAAGCTTTGAAACCTCTCTCTAGTTAGACCTTAGTGGAATAAAGTTCCTGCAGTATCGCTGAAGAAAGGTTAGGTTAGGTTAGGTTAGGTTAGGTTTACTATGTCCTGCTAATAACCATTGCACCTGTTTGCAGTAATTTTCACCAAAGCTCAGCTAACGTTGTGGTGATACCATGAAAGTAAGTATTTGCTATAGATGAATTTTATTTTCTACAGGACTGAGAGTGCTAAATGCATTCCTAATGCTTGCACATTGTTCAGAAGTCTAGATGACAGGACTGATGAAGAAAGATGAACAAACTGGGGCTTCTCAGCATAAAAGAGAGGAGATGGGGGAAGGGAAGGGTATGGTAACATCCTTTAAAGATGGAGAAGGCTGTGGCAAATAGAGCCTGATTTTTTTCCATATACATGGAAGGTAGGAACTCAGAGCCCAAAGTAGGCAATGTTGGGTTTTTTTTTTCCTCCCCCTTCAGACTTAGAGAAGTTAACAACATCAGAGAAGAGGAAAGCATCGTGACATTGCTCTCAGGGATAAGAACTGGGAAAAGATTGTACAGCTTACAGGAGAAAGAAATTAAACTGCAGCATACAAAACCCCAATATCGCAGCTGCAGGCTCATCCACTAGGTGAAACCAATCTCATTTGTTGGATTCTTTATCCCCAAAGTCTCTTGAGACCTTGGAGTACAGGAAAGAAGCTACCCGGAGAGAAAAGAAAGTTTCCAGCCTAGAGGAGCAAAAGGGATGTCACGTTTACTTAAAAAGAGAGAGAGGACAGTGAAATAGAAGGCAATCTTGGGTGCCTTCAAGCACTGCCAAGCAGATCCTGGAAGATAAGTGCCAGTGTTGTCAGAGCTCGAATTCTTCTGAAATGGCTCTGAGAACACTGCTGGAGGAGCCCTGCACGATAGCAGTGGTCTGAAAGCCTCTGAACTATTGTTGGTGCAAATGTAGAGCAAGAGCTAGAGCAGTGGCTCCCGACCAACACAGGTCCCGAGAGACCCTCCTGCTTTGCTCCAGGCAGCTGGGGAGGAGAAACCTTCAGCCCAGCGAACACGGAGTGCAAAGGGCTGTGATGGTCACCGAGCCAGAGAGGGTAAAGGAGCGCAAATACCTTGGTCCGTGGGGATGAGGTGGGCAGGAGGGAGCAGCCCGAAAGAGGTAGAGGAAAGTCACCGGGTCACCAGGTACCCAAAGGTTGCCTGTGGGCCAGCTTGTGTCAAAAAGCACTGAGATAAAAATGCCGTAGGCTATGAAAATTATTTCCTTAACACATTGGGAAAACAGACTTTCCATATATCAGAGAGAAAGAGGGCTGGTTAGTCATCTGCAATTGGCAAGTTTTCATAAACACTTATGCTCCTGGGAGCCATCATGAATGTTCCTCGGTGCAGAGGAAGGGATTCACGGTCTGCCCTGCAGACACGTGCAATTTTATATGACAAAGTACTGCAGCTTTCATAGAACAATCACAGCTTCAACAAGAGTATTCAAAAACGTAGTCACTGTCCTTTGGCTCAAAACTGTACTTCTTGGTGCACTGGTGACTGGACCTGAATGACAGCATCGTGTGTGCTGGAGGTCCGCAGTCTAACCTCCTGCTCCAACCAGGGCCAGGCAGAGCAACCTGCTCCAAGCTTTGCCCAGTGGAGTTCTGGATGTCCGACAGCCTCTCTGCACCCCTGGCTCAGTGTTTGATCACCATCACGGTGGGGTTTTTTTCCTTCTATCTAGTCAGGATTTCCCTTGCTCCTACTTGTTGACTCTCACCCCTCCACCGTGTACCCCTGGGAAGAGCCTTCTCAGCACCCATCAGACCACTGTAGATGGCAGTGAGGTCTCAGCTTCACCTGCTCTTCTTGGGGCTGAACGGACCCAGCTCACTCAGCCTCTCCTTCTATGTCCTGTGCTCCAGCCCCAGTCATTTTTATGTCCTCTGCTGGACTCACTGGACTTGCACTGGGAGCCAAAACAGCCCAGCACTGCAGATGGGTCCCACCAGTGCAGAAGAAGGGCGAGGATCCCCTCCCTGGCCATGCTGGCTGCACTCTTGCTAAGGCAGCTTTTGCAGGGGCATGGTGCTAATTCATGCTTGACTCATTGCCAGCCCCAGGATTGTTTTGTGCAAATCTGCCAGTGTGTCCAGGGGTGTTGGGTTATTCCCTCCCAGGACATGATTTTGCTTTTTCCTTTGTTGAGCTTTGTAAGGTTCCCAATAGCCTGCAAGGTCCCTCTAAACAGCAGCCCCATCCTCCAGCATACCCACCCTTCCCCCCAGATTACTGGGGAGGCACTCCAAAGCCTGTGCTGGCAGGGAGAGCAGTTTTATTCTGCAATAGCTACATGAACCTTGGTATGTTCCCGTGCAATTTAAAATATAAATTAATAAGATTATTTTGAATCAAAATGGAGTGGAGTCTACATTCTGCGCTCCAAACTCTGCACAAACTAAAATTTCTGATGCCTGACCTGCTCATATATCTAAACCTCTCTTTCCTCATTCGTATTAGAGCTGGTAGAATTAATACATTATTCAGTGATTTAGTCCTTCCATCTATGATCCAAACCCATTTTCTGCAAATGTATTCATTGCTTCCTCATGTTTGTTGACTTGTTATGTGAAGGACATTCAGCCTATATAGAGTACTTGGGAACATTTTGCTTTGTTTGCAAAATGTTATCTGCAGCGGGGAGGTCATTTCAGCCTCAAAGTACTGTTCCCACCACCCAAATCTTCATAAGCAAAGGATTAGTGAATTACAAATGCAGATACATAATAGCTATGGAATACTGAATAATAAGTAGTCAGGTCTACTTCCAGTTCAAGAAATCCTCGTTGCCACGCAAATACCCTTACTCATTTTTTTTCTGGGGAGAGGAAGATCTTGTTTCCCAAAGGCTGGTGGAGGTGTGTATCTTGAATTCCTCTTAATGTCCATGGCTCAGGACTAAGAAGAGGGCTCTGCAGGATTGCCCAAAAAACCCATATAAATTGGAAACATGCATTCACGAGCACGTTCATCGTGGCGTTTGCATTGTATCTGGTTGGAAAAGCTCCCAAACTATGCTTGTAGGTAGTCTAGGGATACCTTAGAGAGGTGTCTAAGGGATACTTTAGAGAAGGGGGGCAGGGCTGTAGAATTGCAGCTTACTCAGGACATCACTGAGACATGCTGAGCTCAGTCCCACCCTGACACCAACCCATCCCATACTGCTGCAGGTGGGGCTGAGCTTGGGTGGAGCTCCTGAGCTTGGCCTGAGCCCTTCTTGTCCCTGTATGCATTGGCAGGTCTGGACTGGAGACATCGATGGTCCATGGGACCTCTGCCTTCCTACACCCCTGGGGAGGCAGGACAGCCCCTGTCCCACAGCCTGCCTGAAGCTGTGCTCCCAAAGAACAGCTGGATCCCACCTCTGGCGAGGAGGAGACCCAGGTGCCAGAGCTCTATCTGCACACCGCCAGCCCCGTCCACCCCGCTAAAGCAAGCCCAATCGATACTCCCTATTAGAGAGCTACTGAAGTGGAAGTAATTTGGCCATGAGTAGTTGCTGGAGGTCTGATTTCTTTCCTGCTTCAGGCTGCAAAGGCTCTTAGAGTGAAAGATTTACAGCATTTTGGAGAGACAGGGTTATCTTTCATGAGACAGGAACATTGACAAGCTGGGCCTTTTCGTCTTCATTCCACTCCTGAAATCCCTCTTGATTCATTACAGTTTGTCCTTCTCGTTGGTGTAATGAAATATAAATGTTTATGTTGATATATGAAGATAGCAGCATTGATTTTCTTTTCTGCCGTAGATTTGATTACTATCAAGCTTCCAAAGCCTTCCTGAGGTCTTTTTTTATTTTATCGCAACACCTTTTCAAACTCACAGCTTTTTTCCTAATTGTATTTTCTGCTGAGAGAAGCATGTGGAAGAATTTGAAAAGGATGCAGGGGAGGTCTCAGAGGGGCCATTTCAATGCATTAAAATGTTGAGACGTTCTGATTTTACAAAGACGATACTCCGCAAATTACATATTTGCAAAAACTTGGGCTGAAATTATAAATGTAACACTGCAAGAAAAGTTCTTTCACATTTATTATCACTTCCTCTAGATTTTCATCTCGTAGCAGATCCCTGGGGTTTTAGAGGTTTGCTGATATTTTGACACTGTTTGTGTTCCTGATGTGGGGAAAATGTACAGGTGCCTTAAATATGCTCAAAACCAAAGGCAGCTTTAATGTTTAAAAAACATATTGGTCCCTCTGTGTTAAATCTGCACTAGTCTCGAACTTGAAGAAGGAAGGAACTGAAGCATTTGATCTTCAGCTAAATCTCGCAGCTCAGTCTAACTGAGGTCCCTTTTATGTGCCCTATTTGGGAGCAGAGAAGAGGAAAAAAATGCAGAGGCTGAGGCTGTACTGGTGCAATATTTCAAATCCCCAAGATGCAAAAAGCAGTAGAAACCTTAATAGTTGTTGTGCTGTTCCAGACCTAGACACAAAATTCACCCAGAGGCTATGGGGACGATCTCTTGCACAGCTGGTCTGTTCCAGGTGTTAAGCTGGTCCTCCAGCAAACGCCTCCATGTTAAGCTGCTTAGAGTTATTGATTTACTTACACAGAATGTTAATTATTATACAATCCATGAAAAGGCTAGTTGTTTTCTTTTTTCTTAATGAACAGCATTCTCCAATTAATCTTGGCTTTGTTATGAACGCAGGAAAAATTCTTCGCAACTAGCAAACAAATTGATTTTTCAGGTTTCAGTGTGTTTATGTTCAGCACAACTTCACCATCTCCTTGTTTGCTAAAAAACCCAAAAAGGATACAGATGAAGTTGGAGCAGTCTTTTCCCTAGAGATGCTCACTTGATGGTTTAAGCATCAGTTTCCCAACAGTGCCTGGAACGAGGTATCTGAATAACGGTTGATTCAAAACATTTGAGCAAAGTGAATTAAACTCAGCTGTTTATTCAATGAACTTTCTGGAAAGATCCTGGATGAGCTTTCCCAATCCAGCAGTATGGGAACAGTAAATGTACACAGACATGGGACTGAAGGCCAGATGCCTTTCTTGGGTTTCCTATAATTCTTATGGCCCTACACCAGGAATTTCAGGTTTCTGCAACCAAGTTTCTCCTCCACGCCTTTTCCAACAGCCATGCACTGGAAATGCAATCTCGGCGAGCAAGCAGAAGTTTCAGAACATTTCCATTCGAAGGAAAGATGGTGTGTTGTTTTGTTCCCCCCCCCCAAAAAAAAAGTGTACACTACTGCTTATTTTTCTCTGAAAGGAATAATCTTTGGGCATTTCCTGACTCCAAAATATAAAAGTAGTGTTTCAAAATTGTCTAAAATTTTACCATAAGATTTTCAAATCAGGTAAAAAAGCTTCAATGGCTAAGTGACAGACTCAGAAGCTAAGATACTGGAAAGACAATCCAAGCTTTTCTTCAGAGAGCCGCTCACTTTGCTTTTCAGATTGTTGACTTAGGGATTTTCCTGTATCTCTTCTGATCTTTGAAATATTTTTCTTCTACTTCTAACTTAAAAGAAAGTCCATTCCATTAATCCAGTCCCTTTTTCTTTGGTATTTCCCTTTACTAGCCAAAGACAGCCTTCTTCTGGCTGGGACGCAGAACTGGGAACCACCTCACGGCGTTATGGGCTGAAGCCATCCAACCCTGTCATAATACATAAAGAAATATGGGTGGCCCCAGAATCCAGTGGCCCCACTGGCCCTGTGGCTAGCATACTTGTTTGGGATGTAGCAGCCCTGGAGTAAAGCTTCTTTGAATCTCCTGCCAAGAAGCCCAAAAACAAGATATAATACTTTGAGGTGTTCCTCTTAAGCCCCGTGACCCTAACAGAGCTGCTCTGTTTAGCACAAATGTGTTTTGGAGCAAGGACTTGAACATCTCATGGCCACGTGCAATTGCCATGGACCGAGAGGCCAGTTCCTTGCTCTTTCTTTCCGTTAATGAATACCTTGAGTACGGTTCCTTGACGCACGTATGTCCACAATCCCAGTTGTTCAGATACAAGAGGTGCAAGGAAGTGATGTGACCCCGAGTCTTCCCACAAGCCTGTGAGTGCCTGGGCTACTGAGCAAAAGCACCACGCCAAGTTGAAGCTGAAGCTTGCAGAAAGCCAGGAAGAAAGTCCCCAAGCTGCAAATCTCAGGGGCTGCAAGGCTGGGGAGAGCTCAGAGCAGTTCCTGGCCATCAGGACTTCAGCAGCTACACACATACCTGCGGACAGACATTTTAGTGCTTCTGGGATACCAGTGAGATAAACAGTGTTTTTTCCTGGATATTTGCACCCCCAAGATCCATTGGAGGAGGTGAGGATCTAATATTTCAACTCTAGAATGACAGGCAAATACCTGCACACCATCTAACCCGAAGCAAATGCACACATCTTCCCTTCTCCTCAGGCTCCTCCAGACACGTCTGAATCCCAGATGAAAACTCATTCAGCATTAAACACTTGGTTAGCTGGATTAGCCTGAGGGGGTGCTGGTAACTGCAACATTGTTAGGGCTGCTTTTCATTTGAAATCATTCTGCTAAAGATTCTTTCACAGGCAGAGTCCTGCAATTTTCCTCCTAGTGGTCCGGGTGTAAACTCCTTGCTAAGCTGATAGATGTCTTTTTCTATAAAGTCAATTACTGTGGAAAATCCCCTAATACGAAGGGCATAAAGCAATTATTTGGAATTGATTTCTTATAAGCTTATGAATAGACGTTTGGGCAAGTTCAAGTTTGGTGAGAGAGTTTATAATAATAACTGTCACATTTTACATTAGTGTTCATCCCAGGAGACTTCAAAGCACTTTACAAATCCTGAACTCGCATCTCGAAAGAGGAAGCATGGCCAGATGCCCACTTGCCTTTTGCTCAGGAAATCTGCATTTGATTCCCCTTTTCACCACAGCCCCCCAGCACAATCCTTCACAAGTCCTCAAACTGTTGCTACAAAATGAGTGAAAATGCAGGTTCTTTCTGCAGGGTAGTGGGAGGACAGACACTGTGATGACTGGTAGGAGTAAGACGGTGCAAAAGGATGTGGAAGAGGTCCACGTAGACCAAGATCAGCTCTTAGGATATCAACTGCCCTGATTTACCCCTCTTGAGGTCAGATGTTGTCTCAGCCGGTCACCTTGGCTGAAGCCCTTCGATAAAACAATTGGGATGCCAGAAGAGGGGACTGATCCAATTTTTTGCCTAAAACAAGGGAGACAGCCCACCACCCCAAGGTGCCTACCTCTCTCCAAGGATTTTGAAGGAACGTAAGGGTGAAGAATGTGGATCTAGGCTTGCAGCTTTGCACTAGGGCTAAAGGACTCCTCCCGAGGATGCCATGGAAGTCCCAGCAGTTGGTTCAGAGCAAAGGGCACGCTGCTGCTTTTTGGCAGTGAAAGGCAAGTGGCTATGATAATAGTAACAACAGTGATGATAATGAGCCGTGAATGTTTTCAGGAGGATGCAGGCACCCACCAGAGAGAGAAGGAAGCAAAGGGATGACAGCGAGGTAGGAACAGTGGTTCAGTGGCACTGGTGGTTAAAAACCTGCCTCAGTCTCAGTGCTTCATTAACAGCTCTTGGTGTGTTTATGAGAAACTTTATGTGATCATTTCATAAAGCTCCGAAGTTATCCAAAGGCAAAACCTTCACAAGGCAACAGGAATGACGTACTGGAAGATGTTTTAATGAGGTTGCCCGTGTTATTACTGGCCTTTCCTGGCCAATGCAACCTATAGCTGGGAGAAATTTCATTAAAAATCTAAATAAAGCTCAGGCTCTGAAGTAAAATTGAGGCATGCATTCCCCATACAATAAATATATTCTACATATCTGTAAAGAACCAGAAGGATTCATGTTTTTATTTATTTGTTCATCTGACTCTGATGAACTTCACAGGGTACAGACCAGGAAGAGTGGCATGAGCCCAGATGGTATTGTGCTGAAATAAATTCATTTTTCATCTAATATCCCCTACATCTGGCACCCTGGTCTAGTCTCCCCCACCGCCCCAAAGAGTCAGTGGACATAAAATAAGCCTGACTCTTCTTTATTTATATATGCATCGGTTCATACCATTTGAAGAACAGTTTTCACATTCTATGTAGGCCAGATAATAACTAATAGACTAGATAATTGCACCATCAAACCTGCTGCCTTGTAAGAATGAGGATGTACTACTTTAATATTTAAAAACTTTCAAAATTGTTTCAGATGTATGGGAGCTTTATAATATATACTGTGCAGCACCTCAGAAGCCAACCTGATGAAGGGCCAGGCTTAACTGAAGTTAGCGTAGTCATGCCACTGTTTTTAAAAGGATCTAAAAAAATAGGCATTATAAAGAAATATTGACAGATTAAATAGATTCTATGATGGGAAATGGGAAATTGCTCAATTAAAGCATGTATGTATTACAACATTAAGCAATTATTAAATTAACAGATGGCTGAGACTTCTCAGAACTCTGAAAATGGATCCTAGCAGGATGCAAGTGATAAAGGGAAAATCATATGATAACGCAGGCATGGGTCTGCATACCCATTCGATCACTGGCATGTGGGAATCCAGGAGACAAAACTGATGCCTTGAGCTCACAGCAGCAATAACTGAGCAGCTCACACGGTGATGAAAAAATCTGTGCATTTCTCCCACTCCCCCAATTAATAGTAAAATGGTCCCCCAAAGGTGATCTTCCTTGTTCCCCAACTAGCAGCAAATCTGCTGGAGGAAAAATAATGGAGGAAGACAGGGGAACCGAGGAAGGCTGACCCACAAAACAGGATAAAATACCGTCTTTTTGCCTGGGATCTCTGAGGCTGGGAATGCTCACCTGAGACACTGGAAGCCCAGGTCCACCTCCCTCCTGTCCTGGAGGGATCCTGGTCACGTTCTGCACCTCCTGCTCGGTTCATATTCTGAACAGCCTGCTCCAAAGCACAGCGTGGAAGTGAGCACTTGGCATCTTTCTTCCTTAAGCTGTTCCCCTTGCTGATGGGATTAAATTTCACCAGAGCAAAAACTGTAATGCCATCACATCCTCTAACGGCTCTTCAAATCTGCTAAGCAGCACAACATCCCTGACCAGAGTGGGTGGATTAAAACCTCCTGGGAAGGGGTGGAAGACCCCTGTGACAGAGGTGAGACATGATACTGGTCCCTGCTCTGGACATTGAAGAGTTCAAATATGATTTAGATCCTCAGCTGAGCCCTGTCCCCTCCAGGAAAGGGGGTCCTCACTCCTTGCTGCTGGCATTTTTCTTAGCTGCGAGGATTTTTTTTTGGGTCATTATTAAATCCAGGAGCAAAAGCTTGAGAAAGGCTCATTAGCCTCACAGTGGCTCGGGAAGTAGATTTGCTTCAGGGGACAGTTAATTGTTTATACAAAGCTTCACAGTGTTGCAGAAGTGAGATTTCCCATCCAGGCAGCCAGGCTGTCTCCTTGGACTGCCAGTGGTCAGAGCACTTTCCCGGGAAGACGACTGATCCCTGAAATCCCCTCAAGCAGAAATAAAATCCGGATGACACCAACTTCTTGAGTAGCTTCTAGCCTCAGGCCTCCATTTTCAGCATGAAAAGTTTTGCATTAAATGGAAAACTGTGCATCGAACCACATGAATTGTTGAAGATTTGCATTTTGGGGAAGATGGAGAGTATAATGTTGCTTCAGCTCTCCACAGCTCAACAGATTTTTGAAAAAGTTTGGGGTTGGCTGTCACATGGAAAAATCCATCAATCATTCACACCATTATAGCAATTACCCCCATTTCAGATTTAATTCATCAAAATTGGAACCCTGGAGTTAAAGCAAATCCAAGATAGCGGTTCCATTATTCTAGACCTCTTAGTATAAGTTCCAACACTAAAAAAATACAAGTAAATTTTCCCATTTTGCAAATTTTTTTACCCTGCTGGCAAGGTCTGGTCTGCACACATAGCTCCCCTGGATGACAACAGGGAACATGTCATTTACCTGCAGTAGTAAATTTTTTTTAAGAATTAAATAGGCAGCAACTGTTTCATGACCATCACATTGTGGGTACAAAACCTATCAAACATCTCAAAAGCAGCCTAGAAAGAAATGTTAACTTTCAGAAATATTTGACACAAGTAACAATAAGAATTCAGATATATTGGAAATGCCCAAGGGAACACACCTTTGTAGGCACAGGAATCTGCTGCTTGACAGCAAGAACAGCTCAGCTGGAGCATGTCACAAACCATCGAAGAAAACTCTAACACCATTATCGAGAATAGAGCACACCCAATAAATAAATAAATGTTCAACTTACATCTTCTGATTTAAAGACAAGCCACAGCTTGGCTTAAAATTCAGAGCTGTTTCACTCTCCCAGAGAGGGACTGGGGATATATCATCTGCAGAGAAATACATGAAAAACCAACACAGACCCTTTGGAGATTTAGGAGCCAAAATCCTGCTTTCAGCAGTGATATAGAAACTCAGGCATGCCCACGGCCAGATTCTCCAAGGTGTATTGGGGTTTAGAGATGCAGCTAGACTCAGGTTAGTCAGATGCATAGTAGTCGGGGAAAAGGATCTTTTAAAATCCAGATGCAATAGGTCTGAAAGAGTACAGATACAGGTCAGAGACTTCAACCTGTGATCTGAGAGCTGGGGGTGAGCATTCAAGAGGGCTGTGAGCCAGTTCAAAGGAGTCTGAAAACTTCTGGTCCAGCCCATTGGGAAGACTAAAATTACAGCTAGAAGGGCAAAACAACTGTAATGATCCTACTCTCCAAAGAAATCATTTATGCTTAACATAGAAAGTAAAAATTGAATTGAAAAATTCTCTGTGTAGCTGCAACCATAACCTGGATAATTCATTTAGGCTAAATATATGGTTGTAATTGAAAATCCAAATAAGGTATGCATATGCATTGATCCATATGATTTAAATCAAGCTATAAAACATCAACATTATCCAGCAAAAGCTGCTGAAGAAATGGCAGCCAAGCAGCACATGAAATTCCAGGGAGACCATTGCACTGGCTGGGAGGAGGACTTAATTGATTTTGACAAAGAAACCTATTTGCTGTTTAATTGATTCCTACTCTAAATTCACAGCACTTTCAGACCTAGCAGAGAGAAGCAACTGAATAGTGATTACCCATAGCAAATTACAGCTGGTCGGGGCCAGAATGCTTCATGTCCTGGGTATTATCTATTTACCAAATTACTACTGTGGATTTTCAGAGAAACACTAAAATCTACACATAAAAGCACACAAATCTCTCAAAAGAGTTACAGGATGATTGAAAGAGCTATTCAGACCACCTGAGAGACCTTAGGAGAAGCAGTAAGGATCCTCACTTTATTCCAGAAGTATTCATGCTCTTCTGCACCTCCTTTAGGCTAGCGGGAGCTGTATTTGCCGGGCTGCAGGGAGGGAGTCGGGGTCACAAGTTGTATCAGTGCTGTGAAGTCAGTTTGGGAATCCTGTGAAAGCAGTGGATGACCCTTCGCAGCTTTGATACATGTCTGTGCCACGCTTCTCCAGGAGCTATGACCACCAGACTGGCCTCCAGTCTGTGTTCCCTGCTCCCAGAGAGAAACCGGTCAGCAGCTCCGTGAGTCCCAGGAGCAGCACCAGGTTTGGGTCCATCTGTGTAACTTCGAGTTATGCTGGAGCCTACAGGGCTGCTGCATTCAGCACGTCTCTGATGCCTTCCATGGGACTTCACGAGCACCACTGTGAAGCCTTTACCTTCATGTCAGGGAGCTGGCAAGAAAGATTTTCTTCCCATCTTAAAACAGAGAAGCAACCCTGCAAGGCAGGTACTCCCTCGTGCACGTGCCCTTTTACACTGCAGAGGCGTGGAGCTGCACAACAAAGCCAGTGGAAATAGAAAACAGACCTCAGAAATGGTCTGAGTGGGGGAAGCCCCTGAACTACCCATGTGCTGCAAGCCTTTGTGTAGCAACACCCTGGTGTGACCTGGAAGTTGTAAGTACAGGACCATGCTTTGCTCTCACTGCTCCAAACCACTCTCTACCAAGATCACAAGGAATACACAGATAGGCACTGACCTTGCTGCAGACCTGCCAGCCCAGCCCACACAGCCCCTTTCAGGAGGGCTCAGTTGCAGGGGCTGGGGTTACTCCAGGAGGGGTTGCTCCAACAGCAACAAGGATGTTCAATTCATCGTTATGAACCCAGCGCTGGAATCACAAACAAGCACCCGCAAGGCATCATCTTACTGTTGTTTAAGCCACTGTTTCCCCAGTGCCTCCCTAACAATGACCGATGGACTTGTGGCAAAGATTTTTCAATTTGAAAAATCCATTCTCATTTCGGAAATCATCTTCCTCTGAGCTCATCCATTTGTCATACGTTGCAAGGGAGAGCTGCGGCTGCAGCCGGCACTGCTGGCACGCTCTTCTTTGGGGAAGCAAAGGTCTGCGGAAAGCTAGGATACAAAGTACAGCAATTACAGCCTGGACAAAGAAGAATAAATCGTTGACTTTGTTTCAAATAATTAAAGAAAGGATGCTCAAAAGAGGCAGGTTGGACCTAAGAAAATATTATCATGATTATCAACACTTCAGGGCAGGTCTTAATCTTTCAGGGTTTAGACACCTCTTCCACCTCTCATGCTGAAAAGTGTCTTGCATGGAGGTCACTGGGGAGCAGAGGCCCATGACTGGGTGTGGGACAAGCAGGACAGGAAGATGTCCAGGCGCATGGCTCCCCGCTGAGGCCGTCCTTGCAGATGCTGCAGAGACAGAAATGGCACAGAGTGCAACAACTTGAAGACCTGACCTCAAACCCTGTCTAGAGGTGGGGCTTTCCCAGAAACGAGAAAAGTTTTCTGTAACCCCTGGGAAACACTGAAACCTCCTCTGGCTGCACCAGTTCTGGGAACACGGATGACTGTCATGGTTTTAACCTGTCCAGTGAACATCGCACAGCCACTCACCCTCCACCCAGGGGAGCAGGAGAGAGCATTGCAGGGATAAAGGTAAGGAGACTCATAGCAATAAGAGCAATTTAGTAATTAAAATAAAGTAAAATTTCAAATTATAATAGAATATACAAATGAGAGATACACAGTGCAATTGCTCACCACCTGCTGACCAATGCCCAGCTAACGATCCCAGAGAAAAATCCGAAAACCGCAGTCCTGGAAGAGAGAGTGAGCTTCCTGGCCAACCATCATCTATATACGGAGCATAATACAGAATATTCCATGGCCAATTTGGATTGGTTGCTCTGATTATGCTCCCTGCCAGCTTCTTGTGCACCTGCACACTGGCAAAGTGCAAGAAGTTGATAAGTCTTTGATTTCTTAGCAATAACTAAAACCACTAGTATTTATCAACATTCTTCTCATACCAAATCCCATACTGAATCCAAACCACAGCGCTAGTCTAGCTACTAAGAAGAAAATTAGCTCTATCCCATCCAAAACCAGGATCGTGACAAATGATAACTATCCAGATTGTCCTTTTGCAAGCAGTCCCCTAATTAAAAGCAGGATGCTGAGAAAATCACTTGTCCTCATCACAGCTGCAGCCTGGGGGACTGCATTAGGTGTCCGAACACTTTGGTGCATCCTCCATCCAAAAGTTTCTGTACTGCACACGCCTTTGACAAAGCAGGCACCAAGGATCCCCTGGGAACAGAGGAGTTTCCCTCTGGATCTGCCACACGTGTTTTCCCATATTAAATCCACAGGCCACGATAAAATAAATTAAGCTTTCAGTTTTTCCTGAGCAGGTGGATTGTCTGGGAGAAGGAAGAAATGCCAAGGCAGGCTATTAGCAAATTCAGTTCATCCTGATGCATGTGTCCCCTCCACCCATCACAGCAAACTTCCTTCTCTCCCAGGACCCTCACTGCCCCTTTCCACCCCACGAGCCCAACCATCAAGTCCTCTCCTTGAAGAAAAAGGCCAGCTCTGTGCAAAGGTGGACACACGGGATGAGAAAGGCTCAGGCTGACCTGCTGCAAGGATCAGAGAGGGGAAGCCATCCCGTGGTCCTGCGAGGCTTCCTCTGCCACCATTTTGCCAAAGACAAGGGACACATCTGCTCCACGGGACAGCAGCAGGAGGGACTTGGTTAAAGCCAGACACCCAAGTTGTGAGGGATGGGGGGGTCACCCACTGGGTCTTCTCCCTCTAATTCCATATTTACTTGACTCCAGTCAGGACTTGGGCTCTTTGTCCTAAACCACTCATGCCTGGAGACCCTCCAGTAAACCGAAGGTTGTTATGTACCGCTCATCCTTCAAAGCCTTGCCAATGCCACAGAAGAATATAATTTCAGCGTTGATCCCGCTGTGTTCAAACTCTGCATTATAGATTACCCCACAGCAGGTTTTCTCTGGATCTATTTACGTACAAGTTGGAAAGAAAAAGAAATCTAGAAGGAAAAAATAACAACCAAACTTTTCATTTCAGGATGCCCTGGACCTACAAGAGCAGAGTTTGTGCCAGCTGAAAGAGCTCTGGGCTCTGCCAAAGGCAGCTGTGCTCCTGCCTAGAATGGACAGAGAGCGTTCTGCCACTGACATCATTCAGCTTACAAGTGCTACCAGGCTTTGCAGCAAGCCTTGAGACCCTTGTCATTGCTGGTGTGTCTACAATAAGATAGTCCCTTCAAAATCCAGCATGTGCAAAAAGGGAGAGGGGAAAAATCTGAGATTATCAGCCCTTATGTAACTTTTCTTAGGAAAAGTGAAATGGGATCATCCACCTGCAGCTGTAACTCACTTTCCAAATTGTTCTGATCCAAGATGCACATCCAGAGACCAGCGACTCCCAGCTGGGACTTCAGCTGAAGGATGCAACAGGTACCTGCACCCAAATTTGGGGGCTGCCTGAAACAAGACTGCTTCTCTTGAAGAAGTCTTCTCCTTCCCTTGAAGACCATGCCAACACCTGGCCTCTGTCCCAGGGCACATACATTGCACTGGATGAAAAGGCAAATAGATCTAACTAAGCAAATCATCAAGCTGGTAGAAGTAGGTCCAGAAGCAGAAAATTCATACAGAACAAAACTATAATGAGTTACCTAGACTGCGATGTCTTTGGACTGCGAGCCATACATGTGTGCCCATCATTCAGTATCACAGGCTCCTTGCTGGGTCATGGCTGGGAGGTCCAGCTGCCAGAGCACCCCAGCCCTAGAGAGAAGGGGACACAACATACAAGGCAAAACCAGACCAGCAGACAGGCAGAACCCCCACCCTGGTGCCTGTACCACTGTCCTGTGTCCCTCATGCACCCCCTTCACTGGTCAGCAGCAGCAGCAAAGATGAGCAAGTGCAGCTGGAAGGAACATCACCGCTCACAGGCTCTGCATGTCAGGAGGCTGCTGAGCCGCACCGGGTTTGGACCCCCTGGCTTCCCCAGCCCATCTCACAGGAGGCAGAGCTGGTTCAGCCAACTCCTGTCTGCAGCAGGGATGTTGCTGCAGCACTTGAAATGCATTCATTTTGCTTTGGTTTGTTTTCTGGGTTTGCTTTTTTTTTCCTGCAGGAAGAGCAGCCAGTCTGGAACAGCGTTTCCTTTACTGCTCTCTAGCTTTTGATGTTAATAACTCCAACTGAGTCTTCAAAGCCCTGCCGTTCCCCCAAAAGGCAGTGAAACAAAGAATTTCAAAGGGGAGCAGAGTGCTCTCAAGAAGCAGAGAAGTTTCAGCCATCAAGTTTCCAAATTTCGCGTCCATTATCTGCAGGCAGCTCTCAGACTGCACAGGGATGCTGACATCCACATGGGGCTGTGGTTTGCTGAAGCTTTGGGGAAGCGCACGAGAAAGGATGCTGTTACAGCATCAATCGGATCCCACTGCTTCCTGCACCTAAAAGCAGCTAAACCTTTAAGGCTCCCACTTTATTTAAAAATCAACCTGGCTTAAGTACAACACTGACAACCGGGCAAAGTTTTGAACAAGCAACAGGGGTAAATAATGAGAGCTTTGCACAGGGGATTATGCAATGGGGTAACATACCCACCTTCCTCCCAGCACCACAGCCCGAGCCACGTGCTCTGCAG
Source organism: Pterocles gutturalis (assembly GCF_000699245.1). Classification (NCBI taxonomy): domain Eukaryota; kingdom Metazoa; phylum Chordata; class Aves; order Pterocliformes; family Pteroclidae; genus Pterocles; species Pterocles gutturalis. Next base: position 51,266 of record NW_010097641.1, read on the forward strand.
GGTCTGGCACACAGGAACACAGGTCATTCAGCCCCACCGTCTTAAGGAAATCATTTTAAGATGCAAATCTAGGGGTTTGGTTCAAAGGACAAAAAAATTACTGATGGTAACTTCCAAAAATAGCAATCCCCCACTGGGCTGCAGTAGTTGATCACTTACAAATAGGTTTCATGGATCATTTTTTCCCCCCAAATTAGTATTTTAATATTCAGGAGCTGACCAAATAGTGGACATTTCCCAGTAGCAATCCCTCACGGACAGTAACAAGGCATGATGATTTTGCAGACCGACAATCAAAAAAATGCCCATGAATAATGTCTTGGAATTTGCTTTCTCTGCTCTGATGATTTTTTTTTTTTTTGGCACAAGTGCTTTGGTGAACAGGATTCTTGGGAGAGAATGGGAACAGCCAGCTCACCCACAGGGGAGTGAAACCTCTTGGGGCATCTGTCCTTTACGTGCTCTATTCTGTGGGGTTTGCTGCAGTCTCTCTATCGAGCCAAACTCTTCACAGCAATATTGACAACAGGAAGGCTGGAAAACCCTGAGCCAAGATCTGCAGAAGCACCAGACACTGCAGAAAGGGCTCTCGCTTTTTGCATCATTTAATTCTACAGCTTCAAAACCCGAGATGTAGAAATGTATCAGATTTTCTTACCTGTGGTCAACATTCTCCAGTTGTGACTATAAGTCAGAGTTAAGGTGAGGAAAGCTTCTGAAATCCTGAGTTTTACAATATTCAAATTTATTTAGCCTCACATAGGAATTTGAAGAAAATAAAATGGAAAACATGGAGGTTAAAGATCACATTGAAAGTATGGTTTGCTTTTTTTCTTTAAATGGACCTCATTACCTATTCTTATTTCTGAGTTTAAATTGCAAATGACACAGAGATAAGACCCCTTGCTTCTTCAGCCCAGCTTCCCCAGCCTGGCCCTGGAGCCGATGAGCTGTACCCAGTGAGCAGGAGATAAGCCTCACATCTGCTCCAATGGGGCTTTTATGACAATACAGATCTGCAGTGCATAATGAAGTGAGGATTTAATAATTTACCAGCCAGTGCAGTCCCTGGGGAGGCACAGACCTTCCCCAGCACAGGACCTCACCCCAGTGCAGTGTAAGGAACAGGGACATGAGGGTGTTCATACAGGAGACATGAATCGGCTCCTGTATGTCTTTTTGTCCCCCGATTTTCACGAAGGAGCTAACAAACTTGACATTCACCTGCTGTGCACAAGCCTCTGCCTGCTCATACCACCCCGCCTTTCACCCGGGAACAGCTCTATCACCAGCTGTTGTACCTGTGTTTTACTGGGTGCTTCCACCCCTGCTCCTCAGGTTGTCCTACTTGAATCATTCCACCACAGACAAAGCCAGAGACCCTCTGCTCCTTAACCCACCCCTGCCCAGCCATTCCTGGAGGATGACCAGGGAGTGCTGGCAACCAGGAGAGCTCAGAAATGCTGAGGACCGCCTAAGATCCAACCCTTTGATTTCTCTGCTAGGGGAAAGGCCACTGTAAGATGCAGGCAGCTGGTGTTTCCTCAAATGGGAGAGCTCAGGATAACTTTCATCCTAGGGAAGAACAGCTCCTGCAAAACTGAGATATGCAGTGATACCACCTTGCAGGACGGTCCACGCAGGAGCAGCTACATGCAGCTAACATCTCCTGGAGTCCCTCCTGCAAGGGAATATGTTTTTCTCCAACATTTACTTGCCAAAGGGCAGAGATAATATTTTTTCCCTTTCACAAAGACACCTTGTGAGACAGCTTGATAAGGCACATGCACACCATGCCCTCTAGCTGCCTGCTCTCCAGTTCCTCTCCTGTCCTCCAGTCTTCTACACCTTGCCCCAATCCTGCCCCAAGGGAACCCCTCTCCATACAGCACTCCCCTGTTTTTCTCTTGGTTTCATGCTCCAGTCTTCCGGATACTCAGCTTATCCTTCCTCCTCCATGCTCCTTGAATTCTCGCTTGGAATCCCCATCCGCTGTTTTTCCATCCAGCATCTCCCCTGCTCTCCTCCCAGCCCCCCTGGTGTCTCCTCCTCCAGCTCTCTCCCATTTTCCCATTCCACCTCTCCTCACCTTAGCTTCTATCCCCTCCACACCCTTCCCTTCCTCACTGTTTCTCACCCTCGCTTGGCTTTCCCAGATCATCACCGTGCCTTCCACGGCACAGAGGGCACATGGGGAGAGACGGGCAGGAATCTGCCAGCCTGCCTCCTGCAGCAAGCTCCCATCAGTTTGTGAAACAAGCTTAACACAAACTGACAAAAAAGAAAGTATCAGTACTGAGGATGGCATAAAATCCAACCATGTCAGCATTCAGCTTGTTAATTATCCTCTGGATCACCTCCCCTCCAAATCCACTGCTGGACAGTCTCAAGCTATTGCTGAATCTAAATAAATATGAGAATCAGAGGGAGACCGGGAAGTCAATATTGCAAACTAACTGCTGCTGCAAATGGATTTTCATTACCACGGGGCAGGCGCCAGTGTCCAGAAAGCACCACAACAAGGGTAATTATTTGCTGGCAGCGCTCTGTATCCACAGAAGGTGCTTTGCCTTGTTTGCAGCAGGAAAGGGCAGCGGAGCTATCGATCGGGTCAGGCGCCTGTCACTCCTGGAGGCATCAGGGGTTTGAACAGGTCATGCAAAGACCATATTGGACTTGTCACAAGTTCACGCTTGGTTTGTAAGGCAATTTGAAGCAGATTTATTGACCCCTTTCCCCCCTCTGCCATCCGCAGGGTACAAAGTCTTGCCAGGATCTGCCAGAAAAAGCCCCTGGCAGGAGCCTCTGAAAGAAGAAAGAGTTGAATGCTGACACCAGCAAAGATTTTAGCTGGAAAAGCATCGGTGTGCTTCAATTGGGAGTACAGGTCACTGCAAAGGGCTGCTGCTAAAAGCACCTCTGTGCTCCTCCAGCAGACAAATGTCCACTCCTGACCCCAGGCTGCTCTTACCTGGTCATTTCAGGCTGGCACAACCCAGCTCAGGGCACAGCAAAGTCCCTCCAGGTTTCTCTATCCCATGCTTGGAAACACTTGGTTCCATCTTCTAATGCAAGGAAACGAGGTTCAAGAGGAAAGAGGGGTGGATGGGGAGAGTTGCAATAGGAAAATACAGAGCCAAGTGTTAACCAGCAAAATAAAGTTCCTGCTTGCCCACATTAGACAGCAGCAGGAGGAAGACCTAACAGAGCAGGTCCCACACTAGCCAGTCACAGCATCTTCATCTTCCAGCACTGAGGGCAAAAACTTCATCCCGTTTCTACTGCAAATTAATTCCAACAAACTTCAAAGGTCTTAAAGCTCCACGACCACAGGGACTTGAGGTCATACAAGAATTGGAACCCAGACAGCTCACCCCTGAGAAGGGCCCCAGCTCCCCAAGGAGCCCTTCAGAGAGGTCACCAACCCTTTTTGAACAGTGTTATTTTACAGCAGGCAATAATGCAGCTTTTACAGAAGAGATTAAAATGTTCAAGTCCGTCAAGAGACATGGAAATAAAGGGGGAAAATTAAGCTCCTTGCAAGCAACTAGAGCGCTTTTGCCTTTCAGCACTCGCTGAGAACTTCTATTTCCCAATCTATCACCTTCATGACAAAGCTGCTTGGGAAGTGCTCCTTAACCAGTTACCTTCACCAGTTAGAAGTCATTGCAACATGTTGGTTAATGCCTCCTAACCCAGCTCATGAAAGACGACAGCATTTGAGTGATGCCCAAGGTAGTCTCACCCAATGCCAGCACATTCCCTGACCTAGCAGTCAGGCATTTGAGCAACAAACAGCAGGGACTGAATAAAGAAAAGCAGAAGTACATGAACATGAGAATTAAATAATTAAAATGTTAAGCAAACTGGCAGAGGGAATGAGGTGGCATCTACCAAGATGGAAACAAGGAGCAAGTGCCCCTGTGATTGCATTTAAAATTCAAATCAGCCCATAACCGAGCTATCAACATGACCACAGCATTAGCAGGGAGGAACAGCAGTAGGGGAGGGTAAGATATAATCACTTGAGCTATAATTATCAGAATCAAGGAACACTAGATCATTCCCAAGGGCTACTGAGGGCCAGAAGAGACACCTCAAAGCATGTCTTCCCTGCTGAGGTATTTGTCTAGGGTTGTCACATTACCAATGCATTTCTTACTTCTGTCCAAAATGACTCAAAAATAAGTGTGGACACTCAGACAAGCAGGCTTCAATAAAGCCGAGAACGATCTGGATATCTCCCAGAGCTGAGGAGTTTCCATTTTAAACATTACAGAAAACCACTCCATTTGTCCTTCCTGGTTTCTTTCCATCTTTGTCCTCCTGCTCTCCCTGCAGCACGGATGAGACCAGAAGAGGAAGAGCAAATAAGAAGAAAGTCTAGCTGTTCCTAGCCATGGTTAGCCTTGGTGAGAGTTTTGCCCTTCTTGCTTGGTCTAACACATCTCTGTGGTTCCCTGAATCTTCAGATGTTAAACAAGAGGTGAAATGCACGCAGAGACTTTCCCTCCTCCTCCTCCAGTGGAGCTTTAGGAGCTGCTATGAGAGGGTCATTCTAGCCTGTTGCAGGCCATGGGGACTGCAGCAGAAGACCCACACAAGCCTTACAGGTGGGGGGCTGTCCTGCACCAACTCCAGCACTTGTAACCAGGGACAGCCCAGCCACATGCAGCATTTAAATTCCCAGCTGTAACTGCAGAGGGGCCCATGGGCTGCACACCAGGGTCCCAAGGCAAGAGCAACCAACAGTGTTTACTGTTGATTTAATCAACAAGCAAGAATATGCCCCGGTGATCCATGAGCAGAAGCAGCAAGATTTGCTGGGCTCAGCACTATATCAATATAGATCAGATGTGCTGCACTGACAAATCAATACCAAGTACAGGAATATCTAACCATTTATTTAAAAGCACTTTTTTCCAGATAAGTTTAAAGCAGGATTCAGGGAGGTAGTGGAAGTGCAGCTTTGCTGTTGAGAAGACAACAGATAGCATATCTCCCACCAAGCAGCAGGTCTTCCTCCAATGCTATTTACAGTTAGCACCCCTCTTCCCACCCTACAAGTTCCACTATAATTACATCAGGCAGCCTGGATCTGCCTCTCCTTGAGCTCTTTGCCAGAGAGAAATTGCTTGGCAGTAGTCAGAGAGCATGCAGTGGAGACATAACCCCTGCAGTTAATCTCAGATCTCAACAACAGCTTGACCTGGCAACTTCAATTGGCTTATTATTTTGCCTTCAACACAAACTAGTTGCTACATGAGGAACGCAGGTTGGACAGCTGTCTGATAGCCTCTCTGACATGCTGAGCTCAGCAAAGTTGGATCTGAATCTTTACTACATGAGGAGGTCGTGTTGCATCAATGGAATAACTGATGCCAAAACCCAAGGACCACAGCGTCCGGCCACAGTACAGCACTAAGCCATTACCCATAATAATGCAGGATTAGGGCTGCTGTTGGAACAGCATCCACTTCTCTTTAAATGAGGGGGGGAAGTTCCATCTCTTCACTTTTATACTTGCTCTCCAAAAAGAAAATCCTCTCCCCAGTCCCTGTTTCTAACCTTCAGGAAACAACAACTTTAGCTTTTATTTTTTAAGAAATTAAGCTAGAAGCAGCAGTACTCACACTGGGAACAGATTCCACTTCCATCCTTGAAGACAGAAGGACAAGCAGCAAGGAGCAGAGCTTTTCATTCAGAAGTTCAACAGGCACTTGGTTTGTCAGCCTCAGCTACATCACTGGCAAGCCTAAAAGCACCAGGCTGTTCCAACTCTTTAGAAAAGGGTCTGATATGGCAGCTGAAGAGCTCTTAGCTCACCTGGAACATCTCCCAGCCCAGAGAGGTCAGTGGTGCCAGTATCTGTCACCTACACCCAATAACTCTCCACCACAGAATCCACATCTCTCCCTGGCAGCCGCTCCTGCAGCCTGCCATCCCACGACAGACTGAAGCCTTCACCAGGTAGCAGCAGGACAACTACAGAAGGAGAATTAGACCTAGGAGGACTAATGACAAGAGATGCCAGGACCCTGACAGCACACCCTCCTCCCCCTCCCCCCCCCACCCCAGCTTATCCAAGAATAGGAAACTGCCAGGAGGGCACACACACCCCGCTCCAGGCTTGGGAGGGAGAAGGAATTACAACACACTTCCCAGGACACTCCAGGGCTCACCAGCTGTAATCCTTCTGTGCTACAGACTGCTCACCAGTTCCTGCATCCAACTGCACTGTCCCACATCAAGGAAAAGATAGAGAGAGAAAGAGTACAGTTCCTATTGAACAATACTCACTCTCAAGTCTCTCTCCAAGAAAGACTAGCAAGAATAAGATTTTGCATGCAGTAGTTTTATTTTAAGCAGTTATAACCCAGTACAAGCAGCTTCTAGGAGGGCAATTCTTTACATTATATACTAGCTGAGGGCTTAAGACCAACAATAATAATTGTATTGAATATAGACAGTGATACACTGATAATGTCTATCCCATGGACAGCTTGCTAGGGAGGTGGGAACCATTCTTGAAGGCAGCTACAAGCACTTAAGAGTGACCCTGCTACTTCTACCACCTTCCTTAGAAGCTCCTAAGGATTTATTCACCAGTACCCAATAGTCATCCAAGATGCAACAGCTCCATCCTCAGCTGGAGAGCGGAGTTACATAAAGCCCAAGACCAAGCCCTCAGTCACACCAGGCCTGTGCTCATGGCCTTATCCTTTATATGAGAGTGGTGGAAGCTTCATGATCACCTCCTCCTGCTGCCTCCTCTTCTTTCTCCTGCAAGGGTTCCTCCTCCTGTGAGGTTTCCACCCGCTCCTGCCTGGGGGAGAAGGGTCCCACCAGCCAGGACAGAGGCATGCTGCTCCTCAGGTAGTCCAGCAGCTCCTCCATGTACTCCTGGATCACAGACAGCCTCCTCTGGCTCTGGGTCAGGACACTGCTGGACAAGTCCTAGAAGGAGTTTGCTGCCACAAAAGAAGCATGAAGCTCCTCTATGGTACTAAGAGATTGTTTCACCTTATCCTGAAGGCTTGAGGGAAGGCCTTGGATCGCAGACAGTATTTCACAGCAAGTGATTTGCAGCTGCCGTGTGATATTGCATGCCATGAGCAGGGCCAGAGACTCCATCTCCTGGGAGGAGGCAGGAAGGACAAGATCAGAGGAGTGAGTTACTTCCAAAAAAACCCCAAAAAATTAAGAAAAACAGGGGGATGCCCAGAGCCCTTTTCTCCCCTCCCCGGGAGGTACCTCTGGCTCTGCAGAGCCTTCATCTCCACTCTCTTTGGAAGACTTCCTACTCCAGTCCATCCACATCTGATGTAGTTTCTTCTGCCCCTCCTGAAGCTTTTGATTAAATCCTTGCTTAAACACCTCAATCTGCAGCAGGGGAAGATCAAAGTGTCAAGACAGAGATCTGCTGGTGAACACCACAGCTCTTTATTATAGCAACGAAGTTGAGACCAAGCCAACAATTTGGTCCCCTCCTTCCAGGAGCTTGGGGTCTACCTACCAGTTCAATGATGCAGTGAAGCTGGCCAAGGGCCTCCCGCATGCCCTGCCAAACCCACTTCATCTTGTCTGTTGAGTGCAGGTAGGCAAACAGGCGAAGCTCATCAGAGAGAGACCCCAACCGCACAAAGTACCTCCGCTTCTCCTGCTGCTGCTCCACAGACATTATGTCTGCACCCTCCTCAGACACTGCCAGTTTGGCTATGGGGTGAGATAAGAATCTGTAAGGGGCTGACCAGAGATCCTGCCACACAGAGCAGGCAAGTGTCATGAGATCTTGGACTGGGAGCCAGGTAGTCTCCAGCATGGCACTTCCCATTAGCCCCATTCCAGAGTAGTGGGCTGAGGAATAGGGCTGACCATCCCCAGTTTGGTGGTTCCCACTACAAATAGTCACACATACTGTTTCCTAACCTAGTTCCTCGTTTCCAATAGGGAGAGAGCCATCTTCTGTTCTTTCCAGCACAGCTTCTGCTCCACTTACAGCTGTCTGGCCCACTCTGGAGTCCATAACCATCCCCACACCGCTGGTCACTGCAGACCTGGCAGCCTCCACACCACTCTGAAGGGTCTCCTTAGTGACATCTATCACCTCTGTCACTTTGCTGCTCACAGCATCCTTCGCATCAGCCACTCTGGATGACACCAGCTCTCTTGTGTCAGAGATAACCTGGGGAAGAGGAGACTTACATCAGATAATGGTTTGAGTCATTAGTACTCTACAGTTTTGAACTGCACCAAGAGGACAATTAGCACACTGTCTGCTAAGTATCTACTCCTGTAGGAGCTTGCACTAGGCACCTGGAGTAGCTTGTTCCTCATACAAGAGCCTACTTCACTCCCAAGGTTAGTAACCCTGCAAAGCCAGGCCCCTCCACCAGCCAGGGACAGCGCAGCCTTTGATTCTCACCTGTTCCACTGGGTTTTGAAGGAGCGGGAGTTTTTCCCCCAGTTTATCCAAACCCTTGGAGGCATACTCACTTGCTGCAGCAACTAAAAAAAAAAAGAAAGAGCATCAAAGCTTGGGTTTTTCCATGCAAATCCACCCCAAGTTCTAGCTTCCCAAGCATCTTGCTCTACAGGGAGCCTAGATGAAAGTCTCCATGCAGGTCACCCAACCAGGTATGTCATAAGCTGACTTTGTAGAGCAGCTTGTCTTTGTCACCTCACAGAACTGTTCATTTTGACAGCAGCCAATTTCCAGTTGTAGAGACACAGCCACCTACATAGGACCTCATCCTGCAGCCTCTTGACTAAATAGCCACGCAGCCCTCACCTCTGCCCAAGCCTCCACACCTCAGGGATCCAGGATCCCACAGTAACCCACAGGAGGTGGGTGCCCACTCTGGGCTTAGAGCAAACTCAGGACTGTCACACAGTTTTGTCAGATGCTTGTCACTAGGAATAACCCCTCTCTCTCCAGGAGTTTAGAACTTCTCAAGCCACAGTCATGTTCTTTAAGGGCCACATCAAACAGGACCTGGAGATCCAACTGTTATCCCAGAGGAAGCTTTTTCCTGTAGCCACCATGAGCTTGTAACTGTCCAGCTATAAGCATCTGCCACCTAGTACCTTGCAAGATCAGTTTTAGGGAAGTCAACACCAGAGCTGAGTCCTGGTCCTCCATCACACTGCTTGGGCTGGGACTCAGCTTTTTAGCCTTAGTTGTAAGCCAGGAGTTGTCCTTTAAGTATGGTGATGGAGAGTGGCATTTCCACATCCCAGGACTCCTTCCAGAGCTGGAAGGAGCTAGAGAGCCCCTCACAGGCAGGTGCAAACCTGCCCCACAGAGGATTACCATGAGGCTCCAGCGTGGTCAGAACAGGCTGCAAGCAGCTGGCTGTGGCTTCGGTCACACTCTTCACTCCTTTCTCCGCTGCATCACACACAGACCTGATGTAGGGGTGGCTCTCCTTAGTGGAGGCATAAGCTGTAGAAACCATATCACAGGCAGAGCTGACCAAGGTCAGGTTAGCCACCTGATCTACTGCATCCTAGAACAGCAAAAAAAATTCCATAAAACATGCAAACATAACCCTGAGCTTCCTATGCAGTTTTGCCCCAAAAATACTTCTGTTCACCTGTTCAAGTCATCAAGTCACCTAATCTGGTTGAGGAAGTAAGGCTCGCCTTGCTTGGATACTTGTTTTAAAGCCTACAACTTGGTTGTGAAACAGGCTGTGGAGCACTGACACTTATGGTTGGTCCATTCTCAAAAGGTCTTACTCTAGCACAGTGCTGCCCAAGGGTTAGAGGAATTTGCAGGCAGCCTGAATACTTCTGTACCTGTATCCAGCTCCAATTCACTTGGGTTAGCTATTTAACAAGCTAATACCTCAGGAAAAGCTTCAGACAGGATCAAGTTGGTTTAAAGTTGACAGACTTCAGTCTGCAAGAAGCATGCTGCTGGTCATAGGAATAGAGCAAGTGCTGGAGGTTCCAGGGCTGCCAAAACATCGGAGCCTTTCCATAGAAGCATTGCCTGCAGCAAGCAAGGATCTTGACTACAGAAACATCTTTCCTAGCCAAGAACCAGGCTATTTTGTTTAGCCTAGGCTACTTACAGGCCCACTCGTTGGGCTGTGCTGCCTCCACACCTCCAGAGAAGCTGCAGGGCACAGCCCAAACAGAGGAAACCCTCCTCCCTTTGCAGGGGCTGAGCTCCCCCAGCCACATCGGGGCCACCTCCTCATACCTGCACCCAGGAGTGGCCACTCACTGCATCTCATGGGGAGCACCTACCTGCTGCTCCTCCTGCTGCACCTCCAGGGAGCTGGTGGCAGCTTCCTCTTTGTCAGGCATAGCAGAGGCCATTGCAGCTGGAACGCAGGTAACACCATGGGTTTAGGAGGAAGAAGAGACAAAGCAGCCAGTGAGCCTCCAGAAGGATTCCCCTTTCCAGGGGACACTTCCCTCTGACCTCATTAAAGGGAGAAGTTCCTTTGCTACCCATTAAGGGAAGATCCCCAAAACATGCCTCTTCCCATTACAGAAGGAAGGGATCAGAGCTACTTGCTAAGCCAGCTAGTATTGGGGTTTCACATGGCTTATGATAATCAGTAGAATGAGGAGAACAAAGTCTTTCCTCACCCAGGAGAGCACTCAGAGATATCACAGTGCTTATTATCAACATATTTAGAAGAGGCAGTAGGTACCTCCTTCTTCCCCACCCAGGCTTTGAAGAAACCTTGCATTAGGGAGACAGTAAGAGCAGAACGGGGCGGGGGGGTGGAAATGCACCTCAAGCAGTTACCCTGCTCTGTTACCAGCTTTTCACTCAAACACCAGCACAGGCTGTACCCAACCTTTCAGGCAGGACCACAGGCAACCTCACACTAAAACTAGCTCCTGTCCATAATTAAGCCAAGTAAAAAACATCTAAACACAAACCCAAAGCTTCCAGAACAATTACAGCCTCAACACCCAAAAACTTGAGAACGGTACCTTTCTACCCTGTCAGAGATGACCAGGCAGGCAGCAAGGAAGAACCAGACACCACACCATGCTCCAGCATCCCTGCTCTGCCTTTTTATAGTGTCTGGGGAAGGGGTGAGGAGGGACCCGCAGGGCATGACAGCTCTGGGAAGCAGCAGAAAGGAGCCAGTGCCTGTCCTGGCCAATTAGGGGTGGAGTGGGGCAGAGATGGGCCCTGCTGTGGCTCGTTAATTACTCTGTAATCAGGCAGGTACACCTGATCTTTGCATGCCTTTGTGGAAGTTGAATTCAGCTCTCCTATAACCTGGATTAATTCTTTGGCACCAGCATGTATATAGTATCACCGCTTGTATTGTTGCATCAGGGTAGAATGGCTTCTGAGTTTTGAGAGAAAAAAATACGTGCTGAATATCTGCCAAAAAAAATCTTAAAGATACCTAGGAAAAAAAAAGGTTTGACAGATGATCCCAAACAGACACAGATTTGTTTGCTTCCATTTTGTCAGCAATAGCTACAGGCATGTGTAAAAGCAGTTTCATGATCCTAGATAACATTACTGATGAGCAATAGGATTTGGGGTTATTTAAGGGGCACTTCATTTCTAAGTTTGTCTGAGATGCCACAGTTCTTCACAGACCAGGTTCTGTGTGTCTCTGTACCAGTTATCTACAGATCTCCTTATGTCCCTGGATTTGAACATTACAAGTAATTCAGTTGCTCTGATGATGGACATGGAGTACCAAAGATCCTAATTTTTACACCAAGTATAAGGCATTGGCTGTGGTTTCTCAGGTGCATTTAATGGTAAACCCGGTGCTAGATATAGTCAACAGACTTGAGAGTAGTTCCCCTGGAGGTAGACTGACTCTGAAGGACTGGCCAACACGGAGCATACTGCTCTCAGGAGATTGGCACTTTGTTTAATGACAGCATGGGTGGTTTGACCAAATGCAGTAATCAGCTGAGTAATAGTTGGTCTTCAGAACTGAGCATCATCCATCAATAGGTACTATGAACGGTCCTGATCTGGGGTAGGGGAGGTCAACACTGACACATTAATACACCACAGATCCAAAACTAGAGAACTTCTTCCCATCTGCGTTACCTTGGACCTGCTGAGTGTGTTGCAAGTGCTGGTAAATCCTTATAGCTACAAAGAGACTAAAGGGAGGATAGAGATCTGAGCCTTGCTTGGGCAGGCTGCCTGGCCAAGAACTTCAACTCCTCCCATTTCAACTTCTTCAGGGTACGCAAGATGGTGAGGGGTTTTTTCTTTTCCTGGTGAAACTTACCCTAACCACACCAGACAAGGAAGAAAAATACACTGCATGACAACAGCTAAGCTAGAAATTAGCATCTTTCTAATGCTGTCAGATCACTCTGTCCCTGTTCTTCACACTTGGCCAAACTCTGCACCAGGTGGACCTGTTCTATTAACGTTTGTGCTCATGGATTAAAGGGCACAGGGAAGAAGACCTCTATGACGCACCGCATAAGAGACCCTTCCTGCACAAAGTAACTGTAATATGCCTGTCTTCAGATGTGCAGTCAAGGTTATTCTGGCTGTTGGTGCTGTTACAGAATCACAGAATGGTTAGGGTTGCTGTGCAGGGCACAAGCTGAGTGTCAATCCCGTACAGAAGTTACAGGAGGTCACTGACCCAACAGGTCCCGATAGTCTGCTCCAGTTGGTGCTACAGAAGTCAGGGAATCAACCAGCTCAGTTAATGAAAGAGAGTCACAGCTACCAGTTTACTCTCTCTTTGTATTCCACGGTGAGCATTTGCACCGGTTGCAAATGAATTGCTGTTTCTGGGCTCGTTATTGCACTGATGTTTGAAGACCACAGAGCTATTGTGGAGGAGAAGGGCTCCAACAGTGGCAGAGGAGAGCCTGCAGATGCTGTATCCATGACGACAGCTCCATCCACTTTCAAACATTCAACACCAATTAGAGGTAGTCTTCCCAGTGCTGATGATGGAAACGGGGAGGCCAGAGCACTGGGCTGGACTTGGGGACGGTGAGACTCTGTCCTCAGTTCTGCCAGCTGCCTGTGGGTGACTTTCTCTGAGGCTGTTGGGCTCTGTATCTCAGCTTCTCCATCTTTGAAATGGTGATCATGATTTTGACCTTTTTCCGCAACGTGTTTTGTGATCTGCTAATAAAAAGTGTCAGATGAGAGCCAGGGATTACTGATAATAAACTCCATGCTTGCCATCAGAGAGGCAGCTCCTACTCAAGCCAAGCCACACTCCCCTCAACCAGAGAAACAGGGTTTCTCTGTGCAGATGTGGCCAGTACCAGCTTCCAAGTCCTTGGATTTCCTTCCTCCCAGGAGGAGAAGCACATTCAGTCTCTGGTGTGGCAATGTGCTTACGCAGGAGCTCAGCTCAAGCATCGGAGCAGAGCTGTCGGGAGGACAAGCTGGGCTCTGCTGCCCGTCAAATCTTGCTCCTTCTCCTGAGAGGTCTGGGCAACCAACATACTGTGACTGCTCGAAATAGGTGCCTGTCCCCCTTCCACCACCATCCCTTCCAGCTGGACCAGGACTTCCAGGCAGGCTGGACCCTGGGCAGCTCCCAGCTGAAGCAGGCAATAGCGGGTTACCTCCAGGAGCCCATCCAAACCCCTCCAACAGCATCCTCAGCTCAGAGACTGAAACCTGGCTAACTGTGCTCAGTTTCAGCGTAGAAAACGTATCTGGAGGACTTACACAACATATGTGCACTGAGGGGGTTACTGCTCTTCAACAAGGTAAAATGGGAGGTCTGGGTGCCCCTCTGCTCTACACACACTTGCCTAGATTACACTGGCCTCTTTCAGTCATCGCTGTGTCACAGGATCAGCAGGTAACCCTGATGAGGGTGCCCACTAAACTGTCAGAAACACCCTTCAGAAACATCATGTGAACTCCCTTCCCTAAGAAGAAACTGGAGCTTGAAATATATACAGAGCATGGAAGAACAGGCTTGAGCAGCCCATTTTGAAAATCAGTGCTTTAGGCAATCTCCTTAGCAGCTTGTTAGATGTTTTATAAGTGTCCTCACCAGCTCCCGAAGAAATAATACTGCTAATGATTGTGTCAGATGAGCTGTGGGAACCAGTGAGCTCCCTGCAAATACTCCTATGTTCAGGACAATTGTCCTTGTGGACAAACCACACCTGAACGACGGCATCAATCCACCAGAAAAAGCTTTCCTGTTGGGGAGAGCAGAGCAAAAAGGACACAAGTGCCTTCGTGCCCTCTACCCAACAACACACCTGTAAGAGGTTTACTTCTGTGATTTTTAAGATGGAATATCGTATAGGGGAAGTGGCAAACTCATTTCGCACTTCTCCTTTTAAATGATTGGTTTATTTCTAACAAAATAATTGCAACCCAGGCTAGAGTTATTTGAAATACCCAGAAACAGCCAGTAAAAATTCACATTTCTAGGAGTCTTTTGAAACTTCCTGTTGAATTTTCACTGTGGGTAATGGGGAAAAGTCCCATAAATTACTTTAGGAAAAAAAAAAAAAAAAGATGCATTGAAAAGAGCAGAGGACAATGCATCTTCAGTGCCCAATGCAGTTACAGACCACAAATAAATAACCACTACTGCTATGTTGGTTGCATTCATTTCTTTTTGTTCTGAATAATAGAAAACATCACTCCAGACTCTTGCAGGAAGTAGGCTAGGGCCAACACCTCTCCAGCATGAGGGTTTGGGTCTCCATTGGTCTGTAGAGCACTTGAGTGGGGTGATGGCCTCCTCTTCTGCTCCTCCTCCCTCGCAGGTGGTCCCCCCATTCAGTCTGGCTTGTTGCATATGCCGTTTCGGGCTGGGGTAGCTGGAGCTGCTCTGTCTACGTTGGGGGATGAGAGAGGACCCACCCAAGCCTGCCTAAGGAGAAACACAAGCTTGTGTGTCCCTTGACCACACATGGTCCCCAGGCTGTGGAGCTGATGAGGCAGCTTTACATCTCATGACTCACTGCAGATCCCAGCTGAGCTTCACCGGGAGTTTGCACACTCCATCTGATTCTCTCTGCCTGCTAGAGTCTGAGCTCACACAACGATTTGTTTCCCTTGGTTAGGATACTTACACTACACCTGTTTCTTATGCAGTTGCCTGTTTTTTTACATTTTGCAAGAATTTAATTACCTTTGAAATCTCTCCCCTGTTCTTTAAAATCTGGTTGAAATTCAGCCAATGGATTGAAAAACTACAGTGCAGGGACAATTTAAAAACCCAAAGGAGGTAGTTACATGGCAATGTGAATTATTATATAGTCCATCTGAGTTCAGCTTATCCACAGCGCTTCAATTTTTCCCTATGTGTTAACTGATGTAATTTTGAGAGATTTATTCCAATCTTGTATGTCCTTTCTTTTTTCTTTGAACTGCCTGAAGTACCTGGCACCACCTGGGAGATGTTCCCTCCCAAGACCTGCCAGGGACCCCACACCAGGAAGAGCAGCACCCTCCGCCCACAACCTCTTCAGCTTGTCTAGAGTAAAAAATGCAATTCAGATGAGAAACAAAAGGTCAGAAACCAGCAAGTATGTGATTAAATAAATTTGAATTTGTGTGTGTGGATATCTAACCTCTTTATTGTTAAAGCTGCACCTGCACTCCTGGGCTTTGCCATAGAGATAAGTGGACAGCTCCAGTATAATGATCTTTGAGATATCTTCATCTTCTACCTGTATCGTTTCCACTGCACTGCTCTGTGTCTAAGCTTTGGGTCTTATCTTCCTTACTCCCCTGGCGTGAGTCATGATAAACACCCATACTATACCAACACACTGTTTCTTAAGTGACAACATATTAAGAACTAATCAGTTTTGTAATGCCATCTTTCACCCTTGCTGCACTTGCACATTCAGTTTCCCAAGTTTGACAAGACGCAGACTTGCCAGGTTAGATTCTCTAATGCCCACTGATGTTTAACTAGAAGCCCACTAGGATCTCAGATTAGGAATCAAAGTGGAGGTCTCATCAGAAGCCTGTAGGTTTCTCTTTGTTCCCATTTTGGGGCACCAAAGTTAAACAACACAAACAATTTTGATTTGGATATAGGAATGGCAATATGATCCCACATTTTAAACTTGCATGTCTCTGCAGAATTGAAAATTGATAGAATTTTTTAGCTGTTATCAGTGTACTCCTTACGGGAAAATGTATACAAATGATACCACACTGAATATTAAGAAATTGCCTTTTTCCCATGAGACCATATCCACACAGAGTTATTGAAATCAGGGACATTAAGACCCCACCCTTTCTGGGAGATGGATACATCAGGATAGGTTCACTGGTAAAGCAAAATCAGAGAATTGAAGTGGCAATCAGCACACTGTGAACGATGGGTGCGCTCCTCAAAATAATTTTCTCCAGTAACGGACACAGTCCAATTTAGAACAATGCAACTGCAGGAGCGTAACAGAAAGGTTCCTTCTGCAAACAGTAAATTTAATTTCTTTCCTGGTCTTTCCACATAAATTTCCCTGATAACCAAAAAGTAGTAAGGTAAAGTTTAGTAAAGTTCACAGGTGTTACAAAAACCGTAAGCCTTGTTTAGCAGAGCAGGGGGTGTAAGGGCAACATACAATCCCTGATCAATGCAATTCCATATTCTCGCCAATGCCATGCACGGTTTGGAGGATGAGAGTTTCAACTCTTGCCTTCCTTTCTGTGTCCCCTGGAGGGGAGGAGAAAGAGAACTGTTCAGAACAATAACACCACATACATATTAAACATGTTATTAAACTAGTAATCAAATTGTTAAATGCTAACATATGTTATCGCACCAAAACTTGTCAACTTGTAGATAGAAACAGTATTTTTTGGCAGGTGAAGATCGGATTTGTTTTCTCCTCTCTTTCTTCTTCCTGCAAGGCGAAGGAGAGAAAAGAAACTCGGTCCACCCTCAAACCGGTTGTAATCAGACAATCTGGATGGATTGTTCCCTCTTCTATTATTTACTACGGGCATCTGTGCGTCTTTTTCCCTCCCTCTGGGAGGATGCATCAGGAAACCACGTTTTCAAGGTGTGAGTCAAATGCGGGGGCTGTTTTAATGTAAGAAGGGGGAGGCTCCAGGTCAGGTTGATCACTGGATGGCTCCTGTATGGAGAGTGTTTTTGAAACTCCTTCTTTTACCCGATGTGTGTGGCAATAATCCTTTAATCAGGCATACCACTGTCTGACTGCCTCTAGCTGAGCCACTCCCGGAGTGGGGTGGGGTTCTGCAAGTTTCAGGATTTTTTTCTCCGCAAGAGCCCCTTTTCAGTTGGAATTTGCAGTAAATTTTCTAAATGGGCAATTGCTGGAGAATGCGGATACCCTTGAGGCAAGGGGGTGAATGTGTATTGCACACCTTCCCCGGGAAAGCCGAAGGTCTCCTCTGGACTCCTGCAAAGGAGCCACAGCAGCAAAGGGCAGCTGTTGTTCACAGGGAGATCTTCAGAAGGCAATGTGGGTGCATGCTGTAATAGGCAAGCAGTCACGGGAGACGATCCGAAATGCCATTCCTTCAATGGAACTAGGATTAGTAGAATCAGAATTAGATTAATAATTAGATGAATTAAGATTAACCCACTGCTCGTTCCCCGGGGACGGGAAGTTTCCCAGACTGGAATTCCAGATGGGGGAGGCGGGGGGAAGGATTGACCCGTCAACGGGGGAGATTTTCTCTTCCCTCGGCAGATTTTTCCATAGTCCCAAACCTTTTCCCGGGGATTTAGGTCGGCTATGTACCGCCTCTGTTCTCCTGACCACGGCTTTCCCCTTATGGGTCTCTCCCGAAATCCCCACACGACAGCTCGATTTGATCAGTTCTTGGGCAATTTCCCCCCACGTACGGGTAAGGGTGGATTCTGTTAAAGCGGGTTCCGTGTGCTCCCCCCACCCCCGAAGCTGAAGCCGTTCCCCCACAATTACCGCTGCCTGGGGGCAATCCTGGATCTGAACCACGTAAAATTGCCCGGGATCGGGAAAGGCCCCTTACCAGGAGTCACTGGGTCTGGGTCAGCTTTTAACAGCATCGGGAGGGCTGGGGAGGCTCTAGGCGCCTGTTATGCATTAATTGAAGACAAGCCGCCTTTTGGACACTCTCGGCTAAATGGTCTGTTCCCGAAGTGTGGATGGGCACCGGCCCCCCCCGGTCTCAGGGGTCCAGCCCCTCTGCCCAATGTGCCGCTCGCTGGGTCAGGGACCAGGGCGCTCGATGATCATCCACAGCCAAAAACGCACCGGGACCCCAATAACCTTGGGCCTCGTCCTCATTAAGCTTTATCCTGTCTCTCCCAGTGAGAGAGACTCTCCAGACATACTCAGTCTCCTCAGGGAGTCAGCGATACTTTTCTTGTAGTCCGGTGGGACTATAGGGTATTTCTTTAGTTATAACGTCTGGTCCGCTTTCATTGTCCCCTTCATATTGAAACTCAGTGGCAGAAGTTGGGGAGCGGTATCATACTTAAGTTTCGCCTTTCTCATTTCCCCCCAGCGGTAACGATCAGCGATTTCCCCATTAGCCACATCGCTCCTCTCACACACACCACAGCAGCCACAACCCCTTCCAAGACTTTCCTGCCGCACCTCAACTCCTTTCGCAATTCTCGTTCTCTAACAAAAGCACTATACACCCGATCCATCTCCGCTGGCGCCTGAATGTGCCTTTTACGTTCCAACTCCAGTTCTTTTTGCAACCAGTCAATCTCCATCTGAGCTTGCAAATTCCACATCAGCTCCGTTTCGCACTCCACGTGCTTCTCATCACACCTATCTCCCTGCGCTGCCGCCAGCACACCACCCATCACCCCTGCTCTGGAGGACTCGGATTCAGTCCGATCCTCCTTTCCTCCTCTCAAGATTTCCTCCTCCTTTACTCGGGGAATCCTGCCGACTACAATTTAAATGTCTCGCCCCACACCAGGGGACGGTCGAGAGGTTTTTGGTGATTCCCCGAAAAGGAGCTCCGGCTAGGTGGAGTCAAACAATGACTCGAGGAACAATCCAACACAATTTTATTGACCTCAGCAACTGCAAAACCATCACGAATCAACTTCTCCGAGTCAAGCACCAAATCACACCGATCAATTAGCACCAAACATCACTGATCCATTAAGCAAGCACCAAATAACGCTCAATCATTGTTTGAGGCAAAAAAATAGACAGAAGACAGAGTATGAAAGAATGGAAAAGTAAGAAAGGGGGGCAGAAAGACAGAGTTAAAGAGTCAGAGACACACAAACACAGAGAACATCACCAACCCCTCGTCCCAGCACGTGTCTTCTCTTCAGGCAAAGTCTTCGTTTCAGGCAGGAACTCCGTGCGTGGGAGCGCTCGACGGGGAGCACCCTTCGGTCCGGTCCAGTCCCGAACCGCCCCGTGGGGAGGGCAGCATCCAGGTTGCCTTCGGGGCGGGGGGGAGGCAGCTGGTACTCCACCGGAGACGACTCCAGCCCCCAGCACCCATGCCCTCACTCAGAACATTAATGACTCGCTAATGTCCGTTCACAAAAGACCTTTTCTTCCAACATGCTCTGCCCAAGCTGTTCCTAGATGTGGTGGCGCCTCTTCTTTGGAAATGTTCTGTCCCAGTGCTCTGCCCAGGCCCTCCTGGTGGAGCCTCTTCCTTAGGAAATGCTCTGCCCGTTGTTTGAGACATCAACATGGATAAACATCACCCAGGAGGGGATGGGTAGGGGTCCAGGCCATGACAGCATCCAATCTTGTGTGGCTACCTGATGCCAGGCAATCCAGATCGCTTATAAATGTAGAAATATTATGGGATAACACTGATACAGCCAAAGGTTAGTTGACTGCAACATTCACATACTGTTTTCCCCATCTGCCATCGGCTTTTTTGGTTTTGTTTTTGACTGACTGATTGCAGAAGTTAAAGATGTTACAGGAGAAACATATGTGTCTACACTGTGGGGTCACCCACCTTTAAACTGATGCCTTCAACTATTAACAACAGGGCATTTTCCAGGAGCCCCATTTCAGAGCCCACATCCACGCTGCTATGGCTTCGTGGCCATCCCTGCACCAGCAACCTTGGGAACCTCTGAGAGCAGAAGGTTCATTTTCCTCCACCTGCTGTAAATCTCTTTTCTGAGCCGTCTCTGGAGACTCACAGCTCCAGTGATGGTCATGATGAGCCGTGGCCAGGATCTCCTCTCCCTGCTTCCACGGGATTGCTGTTTCCTGTGGCAGACTTTTCCAGAAACCTCTGAATTTCAGGGAGACGTGCTGCAGCTCAGTTCATAACTCACAACTGGCTGGTGTTTTATTCGCTGTGTGCTCTCGAGTAGCCTTTGTTTGCATTATTATCTGGAGCGGTGTGATATGACTGTCCTACTTTGCCTCTCATAAAAATAGCACAGAAAGAAGGTTTGATCTCGTTCCAAGCAGAGAGGTAATTGTGAGCTGTTTGCTTCCACAATCTTCCTAGGCAGTTGATACAGCGATTTTAAAATTATTCTTTCAGACCTTTCTTTTTTTGATGGGGTTACCGAGATTGGGGGTAAATCTTGATACACCTGTCAGAATACTGTTTTCTTTCACTGACAGAACATTTTGTATTAGATGTTGCAGCGTTAGTGTATTTTAATATGTATCCCTTTCTTTTGCCATTCTTTAAAGTAGTTTGGAGGATACAATTTTCAAATCTTTTATTATCCTTTTATAAAAGTGTCTCCAGAGCTGCTTCTTTCTTTTTTTTTGAAATCAGGTTTCTTTCTGATGGGATCAGATCTGAAATAATTTGTTATGCTCCTTGCATTTTTCATTTCTGAACTCAGGCATTGCTTTTCTACACAATTTCTGGGGTTTCTTTGAGGCTTTTGTACTTCTTTTCTCCCATTTTAATATCGATTCTAATGTTTGTCAGGCAATTTTATTTCTGGCATCTTTGTTCTCTGCTTTATGTGATCTTTCCTGTTGGTGCTTTCCTACAAGTTCCCTAACTAAATTTCTTTAATTTCCACTTGATTCTCTTCCTGTTGACATGGAAGAAAAGCAGAAGAAACCTTACAGATTTTATGCTGGTTTGACAGTCTAATAAGAGATAGAAGCAAACAGTATGCACTGAAAAAAAAATGGGTTTGGACAACAAGAACACAGCTCCGCATAAATCTTACAGGTTTCTTGTAAAGGAAAAAAAATAACATATCTGACAAATATAAGTGACTTCCAAAGGAGAACAGCCCCAAGCTGTTGATCCAGCCAAGCCAGCATGGGAAAATAAATTAGTTTGGGAAAACAAATTAGTTCCTTCGTAAAGTGGATCTCCTTCAGGAGAAGAAATGGAGCGACTTCCACCAGATTCTGGCTGCAGGTGGCAGGTGATGTACGGTGTGTTGAGGTTTGGCTGTGGAAATATAGCAAAGAGATCCATCTACAAGAATTCAGAAAGAATGTCTTGTCGTACACCAGGGTGAAAATGCCAGTGCGGTAATAGAGTCACTGAACAGTGATGTGAAAAATTAACTAGCAGTTTAGAAAAGCTTACCCAGCTACTGAGGAAGGCTGGAAGGAATGGTGCTCAGCTGCTGCTGTTTACATTTCTCATGCTCTGCTTCTTTCTTCAGTTTCTTACAACTCTCTCTGTTTTGGCTTTATCTTTTCCTGCTGGGGGTGAAGAGAGCAGCCAAGGATTCACGGAGGGGCTCTCATAAGCTATTTCTGCTACACACTATTTAATTCATGAAACCTGTATTTGTGGTTGAAGTCTACCTGAGAGTCAGGGCCATGGCATGCGGTGCTCACACACAGCTCAAAGCAAGGAGTGAGACTGATGCAAAAACCTCCCAGCCAGGGCGAGGGGGGCAGCAAATTGGAGAAATGTCAGAAAAACCCAAGATATTGCTAATAAAACCAGTCAGAATTGCCAGTGCATGGCAGGGGGATTTGTCAGATCCTAGCCAAGCCGAGGTGTGGAGTTGGGGACAGCATCACATCCCATCAGTGAGCTGCGAGAGGTGTAGAGTGAGTGAAGGTGCCAGCCTGGGAAATGCCCTGAAGGACATGAATTCTGGGCGTATTTCATAGGCTGGCTCTAGAGTAGCAAAGCAAAAAAAAAGCTGCCCTCATTTACAGCACTTACAGCCAGGAAAGGCATGCAATTTTTTAATTTTTTTATAAAATCCTGAACTTTTCCAGGGAATGTATTAGCAAAGCAATCCCTCACCACTGCCTCCCCAGAGCCCCTCCGACTCGAGAGCTGCTCATTCTAAATGATTCTCACCTCTGTCGGTAGGAAGGGGAAAGTCCCATGGGCCCAACAGGAACAACCGAGTAGCAATACAGCCTGATAAAAGGAATATGTTTTCTGTATAAGAAAACCAAGGTAGCCACAGAGAAATTGTTCCCCAAAGAGGCAGAACGTCATGAGGTCTTTCCTGTGAGTTTCCAAGAATCACTGCCACCAGGTAGAGATAATGCTTGCTATTGATCAGGTACAGCCTAGAGCCGTTTGCTTGCTCATTTACGAGCCTGTTTGAAGAACCTTATAAGTCATCTGTTGGGGATGGAACAAAGGAGGAAATGATGGGAACATGTTACACTTGGGAATTCTGCCAAAAGACCCTTGCAAAGGGACTCTTTCACTCTCAAACCAGGTACCTTGGTGAGTTTGGCCTGGCCCTCCCTGAGGTTGTACCTAAAATCAAGAATAAATGTTGCACTTAAGTCCAAGGGAGTAGAGGTTTCCACCAGCTCCACCCACAACCTTTCCATTCTCTTTAGATGTGCCAGGGATACAAGGAGAAGGGTCCATCTGCCTGTATGTGCTGAAACAACTGCTACAGCTGCACAGCTCTTAATACATGTCATTTATTCTTCCTTCTGTACAGAGCTATACCAGCATAAAAGCAATCATATTGGCACAGGATCACCCAGCAGCACGCTCCCAGCCTTGCCATGTTGAAGCCTCAGGTGGATCATGAAGGCTTGCTGGCCCTGTCTGTTCAAACTTCTGGAAATCACACCTCTGCTGCCCTCCAGCTCCTGGCTGGTCCCCTGCAGGCACCAGCTCCCGAATCCTCCCCAAGGTGTTCAGCCCACCCCAGCACAGACATCCCCAGCCCTGCCCAATGTCCCAGGTCAGGACGTCCTGCTCGGGGCTGCTCTGCCACGTGCAGTCGCTGCTGGCAGTGCTGGGAGCATCCTCCTCCTCCCAGGCCACCTGGGAGCTCTCCAGAGGATGGGCAGCCTCCAGCTCTTCTGGGTTAATAGATGGGGAGAAGTGGGATGTCTTCTGCTGAAAAAACCCCACAGTTACCTGCTCGTGAAAGTTACCAGCTGTGTAGAGATCCAGCATCAGCAGCAGGAGTCCTCGGGAGCAGGACCTTGCAGGAGAGCTTTGAAGGCTGCTCAGTTTAGAGGAGAGAAGATCAACAACAGACGTGGCTGCAGCTTTCACGTGAATATCAGATTCCTTCACAAGGGCAAGAGCAAATATCAATGGGCTCAGCTCGAGGCAAGCAAGGAAAAAGGCAGGTGGTAGAAGAAATCACTGACAGTGGGAGAGTGAAGGAGAGGAAGGTGTAGTGTCTACCTACAAGACCCTGAAGCACAAGATAGAAGTTGTCTGTGAGATACAGCATTGTATAGATGATCATGTCCCGGAACAGGAGGCTAGACACCTTCCAGCCTCATTCTCAACGGTTCCAGGGAGGGAGGTGAAGCCAAGGTGGAGTCTGGTTAGATTAAAAAAAAATATAAATTATCAAATGGTAAGATGATGTAACTTGTTTGCTTAGGAGAGAATTTGAGATGTGGGTTCTTCTTTTGCATATCTGTTGCCTCCTTCCATGAACGATAAGTAACAAAGTGTGGTCTATTGTTTGAAGCCTGGAGGTGTGGCACATGCCCCAGCCATGCCAAACATCTCTACTATTTTTCTTTTACCAGATGTTTCCACTCCCAAACTAATTGGCAGTGAAACACACCCTAAGTCCTGCCAAGTGCTTACCCTCAGGTGAGCCTCTTCATCTTCCAGGAGTCCAAGAGTTCAGCTGAACTGATTTTAATGGTTTGGGTTCAGTTGAGAGGCTTCCGAGACCAGCAGCCCGAAGCCAAAATCGTCCATGGTGGCCTTGTCCTGACTCTTTGCTGCATCATGCTCAGAGTAATAATTCATAGAAGCACAGCTGGCACGGGGCCCCAGCCACGCTCTGAGCTCTGGCAGCACCCAGAAGAGCAAATACTGGCAGAAGATGTATGTCCTGGAGGAGAAAAAAGCTGGCCCATAAGTTCCAAAGCAGGAGCTGCTCTGCAAGGCTGGAGCCATGGAGATACTCAGGTTAGGGAAAATATTGCAGGAGGGAGTGCAGCTGTTCAGAGGCACTTTTTGTGGGAGGTTTGGTTGTTTTTTCTACAAACCCTGCTTAGTATATGTTTGCAACGCCCCTGCCCTAGTAGAGTGGCTCGTGGCCCAGTTCAAGTGCTTGTAGCCACCACTGGAGAGCTGAGCGGCTCTGCCCCATGACCACTGTCCATCTCCCATCAGAGGGAAGGTGAGGGAAAGTGTCTGTATGGCAAATCTTGGCATTTCCTGCACCGCCAGGGATTGTCTGGGCTGGATTATTCAAAATAATAATAATAATAATAATAATGATGATGCTGTGCATTGGCTATGAGCTAGCACAGCCACTCAACAGGCCACACATGGACGTGCATCACTTCATTTACAAGAGCACCCTCCTGGCAAGAGGCAGCTTGAAAATAGGGTGAAAACAGTGTAAATTTTTGCAGAAAACGTCATTAATCTAAAACCACTTTGCAGGCAGGAAAACAAACAACTTAACCATAAATCCAACCAGGTGGTGTGACTGCCCATTGCTCCTCTGCCTGCGATTCAGGTGGAACAACATGAGCTACCAGGAGCTCAGAGACCTGCCGACAGCAGGACCCCCTCAGCTTCCTGGCACCCCTGTGCTTGAACACCTTTGGAGCCCTGTTTAGGATTTCTGTGTTCAAGCCCCTGATGTGCAGCTCATCCCACAGGAACACTCCTAACCTACCACCAGCAGCGAGCAAGGACACATCTCCCACCTGGAAAGCTCTCCGTGGCTCCCTGGGTAAGCAGCCTCCAGAAATGATGGTGCAATGCAGGAAAACCGAGTTATATGTCAAACTGCATCTCATAGCAGAGTGGAGAGCACGTGTTGGGCTATCCTGACACAGGTTTGCAGCCCCACTCCATCACCACCAAACAGAAGACCCTATGGCCAACATGTTTCTTGCCTCCCAGCTACAGGCTGGTCACTGCTACCAGGTTCATGAGGTTCTTTGTTCATTAAATTCTTTGTAAATAGGAGACCCAAATGCATGAGACTACCCTTAACTCATTGCTGCTGATCTGAGAGTGCTGTGCTCTATCATTAAGTTTGTCTTCGCTGGTAGAAGGAAGAATATTCCAGGCTGTTTCAGACAAAGCTGCACAAAGTACCAGTGATGAGCAGCACACCCTGGGCAGGATGATGACCTGTGGCTGGTGTAAGTCAGCGGGACAGCAGGCAGGAGCTAACGACAGAGCACTCTCAAAGGGTTTGACAACCCCAGAAATAGGATTTGGGGGCAAACACCCTGTTCGTGAGAACATTTCACCCAGCTCTTGTTTTATAGCCAGCCAAGTATCAGGTTTTGTCAATGCAGGGGCCACAAATGTGCCTTACCCCGACACCAGGAGCTTGAGGCAAGAGCTCTGGGCTCTGCAGTCACTGCTGAGAGCACTCCTGCAATTAGTGCAATTAGTCCAGATTTTCAAGAAAAGGTCATCAGGCGACACCCCCCCCAAAGGGGAGTTGGGATATTCTGCAAATCTGGCCCTGGCCGTGCATGATGCTGTTTTCTGAAAGTCCAGTGCTGGAACACACAGGCCCTGGAGGTTTTGATATCCTCATCCTTGGCTCTTTGACATGACATTGGAGATCTCAAGGACATAAGGGTTCAGATGCTGCTGATATCAGACACTAGCACCATCTGGTCCCTGTCCTTATTCACTGTAGATTAAAGACTATGAACCTTTCATGAAGTCAAAAGAAACAAAAACACAGTGATATATGTCATCTGGATTTCCTGCTGTTTGCTGGTAATTAAGTTTGTCACAATCTTGACAGAGCTGGGAACAATGGTGGGAATTGGAAAGAAAAGACAGAGGGAGGGAAAATGTAATAAGAGTCTCTCCAGAGCTTTTCTCTTCTGACTCTGTTACCAAAGAAAATGATTAAAAGAACTAATGAGATTTCCATGGCATTTGCTCCCCAGTCCCACTACAGACAGAAATTAAACCTAACAATTCATCAATTTTCTTTTTTTTTTAAGCTTAGGTAATGTCATTCCAATATTTACTGGGCTGCACGCCAGTTCCTGGGTTTTATATCAATTCAGATCTAGTCTCTCCCTCTTTGTCACTCCCTCTTTGTTGTTTCATCTTAGTTTTATATTTTACTTGGAGAGAGAAAATAAAAATCATCCCAGCTCAGCAGCAGTGTCTCAGGTGCCAGGCTGAAGGGCATCTCAACAGAAGGACCTGCCCATCTGCTTCTTCCTGCAGGAAAATGTGATCATTAGAGCTCATTTTCATATTTCCTTTGCTCACTGCAAACCAGGCTGCAGGGCAGGACCAAAACCACATGGGGCTGGTGGCTGCTGTGGGAACTAACTTCACCGCTCAGCCTCCTGCAGCACATCACCTGGGTGTTATCTGTGCTCCATCACTGCCACCACCCCCTCTGCTAAGCGTCCCACCCACACCACAGAATCATAGAATCACAGACTGGTTTGGGTTGGAAGGGACCTTAAAGCCCATCCAGTGCCACCCCCTGCCATGGGCAGGGACACCTCCCACTAGCCCAGGTTGCCCAAAGCCTCATCCAGCCTGGCCTTGAACCCCTCCAGGGATGGGGCATCCACAGCTTCTCTGGGCAACCTGGGCCACTGCCTCACCCCCCGCACAGGAAAACATTTCTTCCTCACATCTCATCTCAATCTGCCCTCTTCCAGTTTAAATCCATTACCCCTCGTCCTGTCACTTCATCTCCATGCCAAGGAAGATGAAGCTGTCTGCGGATTGCCCTTGTCAGGAGCAGGGTTTCCTGCTCCTCTGGGACCACAGAATAACTTAGGTTGGAAAAGACCCTTGAGATCATCAGACACAGTGTGCAAGGACACAGGCAGAGCAGGAGGTGTTGGCAGAGCTTCTCTTGGATGGTGACTGAGCTGCAGAAACCCAAACCAAGGGGTCATGGGTTCATCCGTGCAGCATCCATGATGTGCCGGAGAGGCACTACCGATGGCAAAGGGATGGTCTGCACAACGGGACTGTCTTCAGTGGAGAGGCAGCTTCAGGACTGGAAAGGCTAATTTCCAGACAAAAGAACCATCTTTTTACTGGAAATAATTTTAAAAGGAAAACATGAATGTGGGGAAGTCATTGCAAACAAGCAGCTCAAGCAGTTCTGGATTTGGCCTCATCTGTGTTCTATCAGTGCCCAGCTCTGGAGCTGTTACTGGCCTCTGCATGTCCATGGAGCCCCTGACAAGCAGGACTTCTGCCTATTTTCCTTTAGTTTCCTGGGCTGAATGGTAATTATTTGACCCGTAGGGAAAAATACAGTCCCTACCAAAACAACTGCAGTGTTAAGGGACAGCACGGGACAGCTGCTCCCACATAAATCTTGTGCTTTCCCACAAGAATTGTTAAATCTGCAAGAGGGTTCTCAGAGTGGACTTCGCAGAGGGCCCTGAGAACAGATTTATTTTGGAATATTTCCACTTGTCATTACAATTAATCACCAGAAACCAAGGAAAAGGAGTGTAGTTTATGAAAACATCAAGCAAGGAATGTGACTGTAGGAATGTGACAAATGGGACAGCAAGACAGAGAGATGCTTTGGAATAATCCATTTTCTTGCCAGCTCCAGTAAAAAGAAAAGGGAAAGACTGAGCAGCATCCTTCCCTGTGACAACCTCCAGAGCACAATCCTGGCCCTCATCTGAAACCATGCAATAGCTCCTCAGAACATTTTCAGAAGACAAGGCACCATATTTTTCAAGCACTGTCTCAAGCATGATACTCAGGAGAGTCCCTCTGCCGTGAAAAATAAATGCCCCTCTATAAAAGAACTAAATGCACATTTTTCAAAACCAATCACAACTCTGGACATGAACTTCAGAATACACAGAATAATGTTGTCTAAAGTTTTGCTCTGAGGACACTGGCAAGGTGGACTCAGTTTCTCCTCCTCTTTCCTCGAGAGGGCTTCCACTCTCCTCGACCACCTGCCATGAAGCAACAGGCTCCTCTGGATGCATCTCTCTGCAGCGTTGGCACCATAAATGTGTAAGAGAAGTGGAGAGCGGTCTGTTTTCTAACTCAGTAGCTGAGACATGGACTTCAAAGTGAGACACACCGAGACTGTAATAGCTGCACCCATGAAGCATCTATAGATGACAGCCTGGCACAGGAGGATAATGCCCAGCCCCAGCATCGGGCTGCAAAAGCCAGCAGAAGCAAGCCTGGGTTTTACCCATCCAATGAAGTGCCCTAGCCTCCAAGTTACCTGGGAGGATGATGATGCAGGGGACAAGGAGGAAGAGGAGAGCCCCTTCCTGGCAGCCTTGTGATTTTCACCTCTGGCTCCATTCAGCATCAGGCACTTGCAGAGGAACAGATGGTTGAGTCAAATGGGAATTTGTTCAGTGTTTCACTGCAGTGGGAAGAAACGTATCTTGTGTCAATCCAAACTCATTTATTTTTTTGCATCTCGGGAGCTGAGCTGTAAAGACAAAACAAACCGAGTCCCAAACTGCAGCCTTGCCTTGGTCTTTGTTGCAAGATCAGCTCCTAGGACCCCTGAATACAGGCACTGGGGAAGGCTATGAGGGTTCTGGGGTTTGCCTCTCTGCAGGACAGAGCCATGGAGTTCCCAACCCTGGGCAGTCCAGGGAAGGGTGCCCCAGAGCCTCCATGAGAGGCAGGAGGAGATCAGACAGCTTTTCTTTGAAGACCTTCCCACTGCAGGCCTTCCAGGAAACAGATGGTTGGTTTCTCCTACTCTGCTTACCAAGACTTTTGGTCTCCCTTCACGTGCTCCACACGCTGAGTGCATGCATGGCCAGACCCAAAATGCCACAAAGCATTTTGTGGCTGCTAATTCAAGAACTATTTCTTGAAAGGAAGAAATTTTTCACTGTGAGAGTGATTAGACACCGGAACAGGTTGCCCAGAGAAGCTGTGGATGCCCCATCCCTGGAGGGGTTGAGGCTTTGGGCAACCTGGGCTGGTGGGAGGTGTCCCTGCCCATGGCAGGGGGGGGCACTGGATGGGCTTTAAGGTCCCTTCCAACCCAAACCAGTCTGTGATTCTATCTATGATTCTATGAACTATGAAAGCACACAAGGTTATTTTGTGGGGATGGTTTGGCTGGAAGGGTAAGAGCCAGCTGTGGAGGGGTCTTTGTTCTCACAAGCCTTTCTTCATGTCCTGCTGGTGACCAGTCTGGACAAGTCTTCTCCACACAGCAATATCACCATTTCCCATTTCAAGTCACAACCAGACAGAGCTCCTGTGTGGGGAAGGAAAATCATCACAGCCACGAAGGAGCTTTTATTTACTTCCAGCCCACCACTAGCTACTCTTTGACCAGAAACTTCACAAGAAGTCAAGAATGACCAGTAGTAACCACAAGAAAGCCAATGGCCGGCTTTCACCATGAGTTTTGTTAGTAATTCATAACCAGAAAAACATACGCTGGGGATTCCTGAGCTGAATGACGCCTCATGAATAGCTCATTGTCTCTATCCAAGACAGAGTGCTTTCTGAATATACTCCTAGCTGCGAGGTTCCCATGGGACACGCATCTCTGTGGCTGTTATTTATAGTGGACATACCAAAATCCTCTTCAATATTCCCCCACAAGGAAGTCCTCAGCTGGAATCTGCAGTGGGAGGGAGCTCTTTGCTCCAAAAGCTGGAATTCAATTTGTGCTTAATAATTAAAACCCCAAATAACAGCTTTCATGTGTGAGCTGAACCATTAAATTACAGAGGCGGATCTAAGCCTTTTTACATGGGGTGGAGTTTACTCATGTGGAAATTTCCTGGTGCATCCTCCAGGATGGACTCGTTAATTATGTAAAAACAGGTGAGGAGGCATCAATTTTATGGCACTGTTTTAAAATGTTTCTCTTCCCTTACAGACTACAAAAGAATTTGCAGGTTGTTTTTTTTTTTTTTAATCCACTCAGCAGAAACAAATTCCTCATCGTCTGTGCATCAGCGCTGACACTCATGACTTTCCTCAGAGATGCTATTGGAACTGGAGTGACTTTACAGCAGCGTTGGGGGAGGTCTGTGGGGCTGGTAGAAGGAGTCAGCGGTGCCCCAGGACCCCTCTGAGGGGTCCCAGCCACGGGGCACGCATTAGCCAAGCAAACGCAATGGGACCACCACGCCAACCACACTCCCCTATAGTCCCCTCCACTGCAGGAAATTAAAGCAGAGGGTCTTGAGTATTGTATTTTCTCTTGTTCATTGCTCTAGCCGAAACATCATTGATGGTACAGCAGAGCCAAACACCCATCTCTTACTCTGGCTTAGGAATCTCAGCAGCTTTTGACAAAACAGCTTTCCCATTGCTAGGGCAGGCCAGCAGAACGGCTGCCCACGAGTGGCTCTGCCCGGATCCCCATCACAGAGCTCCTTGTTACATTTAAATTATTTAAGACACACAAGCAAAACCTTTCTAGCTGTTCACACACCCAAATCTAAGTATCTTTACTGTTGAAAAAGCATAGTAGTTCTAATGAAATCATAATGTACATGCTAATTAATGTACATATTTTCTCAGTAAATTTTGCACAGCTATAAATGGTCAAATAAATAATGAATGCCATGGAATAATTTATGTGAGCACTGTTTCTTACTTTACATGTTCTAATTACTGGTATGAACACATCCCAATGAATTATTGAAAGTCGTAGAATAAATAATATTAAAATTAATTTGTCACCCATAAGTACACGAGAAGCCAAGTTCAAATAGCTATTTAATTTTACCAACATGTTGCACTGTAATACTTGCCCAATAATTGGCAGCAGAAAAGGAAACGTTCCTCCTGGCCAGCTTGATTAGGAGCTCCATTTCTTCTGGGTTTTGTTTGTGGCTTCCAGTGCTGAAATTCAGCTGCCAGAACTACAGAGATGCTTTTTGTTATTGGACCT
This sequence comes from Pterocles gutturalis, assembly GCF_000699245.1. Classification (NCBI taxonomy): domain Eukaryota; kingdom Metazoa; phylum Chordata; class Aves; order Pterocliformes; family Pteroclidae; genus Pterocles; species Pterocles gutturalis. The sequence continues at coordinate 82,435 of NW_010097641.1, forward strand.
TCAGAGGGAACTACACGAGACCAGACTCCTTTATGAAGCACCGTGTGCAGAACCAACACCTGTCTTAAAGCATACCAAGCAGCACTTCACACTCGCGTGGCACACTTCAGCTGAGAATTTCAGACACTTGTAGATTAATTAGTTCAGCTTTACAATTTCCCTGTGGAGCTACATTATTATCATCCCACTTCCACGCAGTAAATGAAAGCATGGGGATGTTCTGGGCCTCCAAATGCAATAGTTACACAACCTGAACGGCGTCTGCAGCTGTGACCACAGGTTAGGAGCCACTGAAGGAACTGCCCAGTAATTAATGCTGCTGGTTGTTAGCATGCTCGATTGCTGCTTTCTCATGCGTGTGCAGAGCAATTGTGTGCATCTTGTTAAAAAACACAGTCTGGGCTGCGGGGTGGATTTCTGAAAGATGCTGCTGTGGTCTTCTGAAAAACTCCCCTGGATGATTTGCCCAGCAAGCCATTTGCAAACATTTAGCAGAACTGTGTGCCCAAAGGCCTCCGTCGTGAGATGCCGAGTGTGTTTCCTGAATGGATGGATACAGCCACTCCCCTCATCCCAGCAGGCACTCTCCAGCCAAAACCGTGCCGCTTACCTATTAGTTATCCACTTACTCAGTGTGCTGTGACGTGCAGCTCATCACTCAAACCCGCTCCCTTTCCCTCTCTCAGCACACCCATAGTTAACGTGATTGATGAACTGCGGTACCCTGAATGCTAGATTCATCAGCCAGAAGATTCATCCTAGGTCGGGGTGTTCGTGGTGACATTGCCTTCACCACGGTTCAGCCAGGAGGCATCCCACAACCAGGAGCATCAGCGTCACAGCCCGCAACCCTCCCTGCTCCAAGCAAAGCACCCGGGCTGGGCACGGACTGCTTCCAGGCACCACGAGCAAGAGCACAGCTCTCGAGAGCACTGTTTTTCCTTACAGTGATTACATCCTTTATTAAATTAATAGCACATGTGCAAAATGGTTTGATGGTTCAGACCACAGGCTTGTAAAACCCAAGTTCACATCCTTGCTCTGCACTTGTGTGAGCAACCCCAGCACCAGGAGCACAGGGAGGGCAGGAACTGCTCGCCCAGAAAGAGCTGGGGCACCTAGACCAGCCTCCGATGAGGGGGAACCAAATTCCTCCTCCTGCCTGGTAACAGGGGGATCCCGCCCAGGCCCACAAGGGGTGACCCAGAAGGCAAATACCCGGTGAATGAAACAGACTGGAAGTGACATTCTCGAATGTTGTCACTTCAAATTACTGTCTGTGCCTGCAAAATGAGAATAACTATTTTTAAGTTATGTTGGATATTTGTTTTCAAGTTTTTCCAAGGTATATCAAGCACTTTCATTTGAGAGATGTCATAGCTCATGCTTTTGATTCTTTTTATGACTTTCCTTTCTATTTCTTCCTTTTTTTTTCCTTCTTTCTCCTGTCACATCCCAAACATTCATAAATTTTCCCCACAAAAGCAGTATCCACTTGTGGGGTTTTTTTAAAATATATTTTTCTATGGAAATTCTCAGTGAACAATTCTTTGAGCAGCTCTAGAAATGGAAAATACTAAACACTTGATAGAAGAGTAACAATGAGTGGACAACTCCATCCAACAGACACAAAATATATCCTTAAGATGGTTTAGTTCACAATCAAAGCTGCAAAAATAAGTTGCAATTTGCAAATACACTGAAGGTAAGATGGAGTCACCATCCCACCCCATTAGGAACAAATGCAAGAATAACTGCAATGAGAAAAATCTTTCCTGTAGCCAGCCATGCCAAAAAGCAAAGTTGTTAAGCCTGACTTCTGAGAGAGGCCAGGTCCCATGGTAAAAACCAGCCTCCACAAGTTATTTGTGAAATACATGTATAGTCAGAGCCTGAGCCAGGGTTGTTGTCCCAGAGCATCACACAGCCAAACACGACATCTCCACCTAGTTCCACATGGGGCACAACCCACAGAGCTGCTCAAGTTCAGCTCATAGGCAAGATCCCAGCTCAACACCCTCCCAGGATCACTGAGCAGAACAACCCCAGATACCGCAATTCAGGTACAAATGCTCAGGATGGCAAGGATGGTGTGATCCCTGCAAAGCCCACGTCTCAGTCACTAATATTCATCATTTTATCATGGGACAGGTTCTCCAGTGCTGACGTCCCATTTGCCATGGGTATGCAGAACTGGACAAAACACATCCTTCCTGGCTGCGCACTCTTGCTTGCCCAGGTGTAAATGAGAGCAGAGGGGAAGAAGGATGGAGATCCAGCCCTTGGAGAAGGGGGTAGGCAGGAGACCATCCCCTTTCACCACCTGGAAGCAAAATTCTGTTGCTTCCAGCAACATCAAAGGATGTCTCTGCTAACAAGGTGGAGGTGAACTCAGGGAGAGGCACTTTGTTCAGATCCAAACCAAAAATAGAGTCAAACAAGAAAGGCACGGTGCTTGCCAGGCTTTCCTCCTGCACCCTGGCTGGTCAAGTGACTTACTATTTGCTGAATATTTAACTAGTTCATCTAATATGAACTTTGCTTTATAAATGATAAATCAAGCAGCTTTTTTTTAAAGCTATACCTTGCCGTAGTCTCTCCTCCAACACTTTCATGGGCAGGAATAATTATTTAGTGCACACTGCATGTATAATGAATTTTCAGGCATACTTGTTTGATCTATAGCCTTGGAAATAAAAATCCCATTAGTCTAACAAGCTCACCAATTATTTCCTGAGATCATTGAGCTCATTCCAGTGAAGAAAGTTGCATAAAATTGAAAGTGAATGGAGAACAGTGCAATAGGTTGTTTTACAAAGTAAAACATTTTAGAATAGTGTTTCACATCATGTTGGGGAGGGTAGGGGAAAGCAGGGTAGAAAGAGTAGAGAACTTGGCTCTGCTTTAGCTGTGTGGACACAGCTCACTTACTGCTGCAGGGTGGAAGCTGAGTTAAAATTAGGGAAGGAACACAGTTGTCCAAATTTAGATATTAACCACTCGGATGTCTACATCTAAATTAGCCACTCAGACTCCTTTTGAAGGTTTCGTGTTGAAAAAAAATATGTTTTTCCAGGACATGTATTCTCACCTGTTGCAGATTTCTAAATCCAGAGAGGTGAATGGCACCACAGAAATTTTTTCTCTCTTTCAGTTCCAAGGGAAGCCTGTATAACTCGCTCAGACACAGCTGTTTGCACTGCAGGCATATAAAGTTGGATGATGCAAATCTCCCCTCTGTGTCCAGTCTCACCTAGTCACCACAAGCTCCTAAGGGCTGTGCAGACAACAGACCCTGAGAGCCACCCAGCCTATCTTCAGATACCAACCTTCAAATCAGATCAGCTTCCCTCTAGGGTGACCATCTCTCTCCACTGCCTCAGCCAAAAGTAAAAAAAAAAATTTGCTCTAATGAGATGCCTCAACTTCGGAAGGCCAGCAGTGGTGAGCTGGATCCACTCACACACCAGTAGGATTGGTTAGCTGGGAGCAACGATGGGCCAAGTCCAACGGAAAGATTCCCAGTTGAGTCTGCAGCTTGGAACAAGCTGGTACTGGGCATGGACAGGATATGACCTCAGTTGATGGCTTGTGTCAAAGATGTTAGCATCAGTAAAACTCTCAACAAGAAGTACTTTGCTGCTAGCATTGCTGGGGGTTTAAATAAGGATTACACCCAAGTCTTGCTCCTACATACGCTTCGCAGCTCATGGATCAATACATTGAGGAAGGTATTAGAAGAGAGACTCAACACTGCAGCTTCTCCAATGCCAGAGATGGCTCCAGGGCTTCCATCAGACCTTTCCCTGCCACTCACGGTGGTTGAAAGGAGGAGGGAGCACCAGGCTCTGTCTGCAAATAAGGGAAGTCAAAGCACAACAGAATTCTTGTTTGCTCTTCGAGGCTGTTGGGAGATGCTTTTTATGTGATCAGAGAGGGGCAGAGGAGCCTGCAGCAGCAGCAAAGGAAGGGAGTGATTAGAGAAAATGCCTTAACAAACACACACAACACTGGCATTGCTGACTTCTGAGCACTCCACCATGCCCCCAAAAAGGTGGTCTTCTACTGCTGAAACATCCATGAAAAATGCAACTTGAACATACCCTGACATTAGAAGTATTTTGCCCGATGGTATGGGGTCAGCAGCAAAAGTGGACCTTTATAGGAGGAGGATGTGAATTGATCCAACAGGACAACTGTAGCTCTGATGAGTTATGGTCTCGTACACGGAGTGAAGAGATGCATTTTGAGTTACCTCCACAGTTCCTTCCTGGCACCACAACCACCCCACTGCTTCTCTCGCAGACACCAGTCCAGCTTTGAGGAGGAGCAGGTCCCTGCCCCAGCTCGCCCAGCCTGCTTCCTTCTGCCTTTACCCCCAGCACATCCCCTACCCTGTGCTTTGCTGCCGTCAGGTATTCATCCCTGTTTGTGCTTCTCACCCTGTGCCTCCAAGCAGGTCACAGCTGGTTTTCTGTTCCTCTTTGCAGCCTTGCCCTCTTTGTGAGCCTGAGAGAAACCATCTGCCTTCTTGCAGTCCTGACACACAGCACTCAGCAGGAGCAGGTGTGGTTGAAGGCAAGGTGTGCCCCAAGATGGAACGTGGTGAACTCTGGCTGAACAGACCACACTCAAGTTCAGCCCACACATGGGAAATGGATGGCTGCAAAGCAGGGTCAGCACAAACGGGCTCTTTGGAGACCAATGCAGTCCCTGCTCTCATTTTCCCAGTGACCTGAACCTTCTGTTGGACCAATGCAGATGACCATGGTGCCATGTGCTCCGTCAGATAAGGTTATTTTGATTAAACCTAAAAAAAAAAAAAAACAAAACAAAAAA